>NC_056733.1:1275116107-1275281107 GCF_019279795.1 Protopterus annectens
AATTTTGTCTTGGTGGAATTACATAGGCCAAAATGAGTTATCTGCAAAATGAAGTACATCCATGTGAACAGTATTCTCTGTGTATTGCAGCAACACAAAAGCCTTTGTGTGTGTGTGTGTGTGTGTGTGTGTGTGTGTGTGTGTGTGTGTGTGTGTGTGTGTGTGTGTTGTAGAAGAGCTGCTTACATCAGCCACCATGCACTCACCTGTATACACCCCTCAGACTTATCAGCCATGTGCCCCATGCAGTAACTGTTATACAGACCTGTTAATTGTGTTCAGCTGTACCCGGGATATGACACAGTCAGTGTGTCACCACAGTGCCGCACCCCCTTGTAGGAAAGGACAACAGACCAACATCATCCTGACACAGACACCTAGAACACAAACAGAATACATTATGGAGACCACAATCAGTCAGTGTTAATAACAGCTATAATGCATCATGGCTGGACAGCTACTCACCCTGACATGTAAGCAATAAACATTCCAGCTGACAACACATTAAACAGCATTACATTGCTAAACTTTAGTACATTCACCCTGTGCATCAGAACCATATTACCATGTCCCTGCATTGATGGTATGGATGACAGGGATGTGACACAGGTATCATCATATGCACAGGGTGTGGTGTGGGTTTGCCAGAGGCCTAGGCTGAGCTGTTTGGTTGACATCATATGTGTGGGTTAGGGGGTTCTTTATTAAATGGTCTGTGCAGATGTGGTGTGTGTAGTTATGGAGGTGCCCTAGCTGTGTTGGTGATGTGTGTCTGTGTATGTATGCACCCAGTTCTGCCATGTAGCTGCCCTATACAGGTGTATGTTGGACAGCTGTGGACCATACGTGGCAGAGTGTACAGTTCACTATGTCTGGCCACGGACACAGGGACTGCGCCTGTCAGGGGTTGCATGGGTGCCACCAGGCAGAAGCCAATATATGTTACTCTCCCCTGATGATGACAATTGTCCGCTGGATCCACGTCCCTGTTGTGACCGGCCAGGACCATGTGCATGTGGTCTGCTGTGTTATGGTGTGGACAGTACACCCCCTGCAGTGCTGTTGCTGGTACTGCCACTACGGGAGCGGCCATGAGATGTTGCACATCCATGTAGACCTCCACCTGTTGGGGTTGCTGACTTAAGTCCATGTAGCCAACGCACTACTCCCACCACATGCTCTACCACAGACACCACACAGTCGAGGATTCCCACCATCTCACCCAACTGTCTATCCATGACCTCTGCAAAATAATGGTGGGCACCTGCAAGATCACAGATGTAGTCAAGTATGGCAGGAAGAGTAGCCCTCTGGAGCCTCAGACTATCTCTGGTGTAACATTCCATACATGCCTGTGCCTCCATGGTAGCCCGGAACATGCGTCTGGTGACAGCTGCTGTGGCACTTCTGCCAGGGACATGATGGCCAGCAGCCCTCCTACGAGCACCCCTGTACATCTGCCTGTGTGGTACATCGCCAGTCATCCAGTTATGGCTGCTGTGTACAGACACACTTGCCTTAGTCACCACACTTTCCTGTCCCATGCCACCACCTGCCAACTGTCCTCATCTATGGCCACTGGTGATGTGGTATGTATATGTATTGTGACTGTGTGCAGGGATGGGGTGGATAAAAGTGGGATGTCAACCAATGGCACAGATTCAGCCCAAGAACCCTGCCTGTGCCTCACTATGCCTATCATCATTGTCAGAGGCTATATGGACACTGACATCAGTTTGCCTGCAAGATGGACCCTGACCCACCTCACCACCTATGAGGGGCAGAAGAGAAATGTATATTAAAACCTGTACATTATGGTTTACTTCTAAACACATACACACACACACGCACACACGCACACACACACACACACACACACACACACACACACACACACACACACACACACACACACACACACACACACTTACAGGTGAAGATATTACACAGACCTCTCATTACTCAACAGTGAACATGCATGACATATGGCACTCAACAGCATGCACTGCAGCCATACTCAATCCTTGTTACCAACATTATACATCTCTGTGATGCATGAGTTGTGTTAGTAGGTGATACCCCTTCCCCTGGAAAACACTGCACCCATGTACATAGTATTGCTGTGCACCTGTACAGCAGACTGGCATGTACTGTGCACCATACCTCACGAGTGTACACACCATTACTGGATGTGTATATGTGCTGCGGTTATGTTTGCTCTGTTGCTTACAACCCCTATGTGTTTATCTGACACATACCTGGGATGATATGTGGACTGATGTCAGTAATTAATGCCTATCCTTAGATTTGCAGATCTCATCATCAGCAGTGCATGTATGTGTAATAAAATCTGGTTACACTGACAACCTTCAAAGCTTAATGTGGATATGAGGAGTGTACGCACTCTTGTTGACATGCCAACCTCTTCTATGATATGCAACAGGGCCACAGTACTGCATTTGTTAACATTACACACACCTGATATGTGACATATGACCTGTGCAATCCAATGCAGTGTCAAACAAATGTGTTAGTCATGCAGATGCTGAATGAGATGCATACAATATGTGGTTTGCATAAGTGTGCACGCCCTTAACACAATGGTTTGTTGAAGTACCTGTTAAGGGAACTACAGCAGTCACTATTCCTGGAAGGGGTATACTAGCATGGCCCATCTTCACTTGCAATTATTTGGTCACTCTACCCTAAAAATGTCCCCCTACTCTTCCAGATTGCAAGGTCAGCTCATGTGCACAGCCCTTGGAGGTCACACAGTGGCTTCACTGTTGCTGTAGAGTCAGGGTTATGTCTGGCACAATTCATAATCTTCACTGTGTTAAGATACAGCCATTCTTTAGCAAGCTTTGGAAGTATGCTTTAGTCTACTGTTGTGTTTCAAGCTGACACCCCTCCCCATCCTCAGCCTTATTGCAGATGCTTGACAACTTTGGGCCACACATGAGTGTTATTTTGCAGTGTTCCAGATTCCAAACACCATGTCTACTGGCCTAGTTCCAGCTAATGAACAGCAAACCTAAAGTTGTACACTGGCACCAGCAAGCTAAATATTTGGAATGGTAGCCCTGAGGTGCAGTGAGGTGTTGCTTGTGCACCACATGTATCTTTATGAATACTGCCTGTAGGTTTGAGCCTTGGCCTCATGACAACATTACATACTGCAACACATGCCTTTGGGAGACTTTCTGTTATGCTTATGCTACTTGTAGAGAGCCCTGGATTTTGTATCATGTGGGACAACTGTTCCATCTGATTACCCTAACCCATAGGCCACACTTATGCAGAAGCCAGGCAATTGTCGACACAGGTACTGTACAGGCAGTACTTGCTAGACATTCCTGCAAGTTCCTTAGTGTTGCTGCATGTTTCTGGGCAGCCTCCATGACCAGTTTGCAACATATTTTATCATCTGTTTTGGATGGGCATCTGCTTATTTTCTACTTCAGTGTTGTCCCATACTTCATACACACATACATGACTGTCTTCACTGTTTGCCATGGTATATGCAATGGTGAGGTAAGGTTACTTTTCCCAATCCTGAGTGCTACCTTTCAGATATGGGATCCATTTCATGGTTTGTAAGATGTGTGCAAGCTACGGCTGCCTCTGTTGCAGGTTAGTGGGCTAATGCCATGGACATACGTTTTGGACAGCAGACCATTACTTGGTGTGACATTGAGGCCCTGTACATGATGGAAGGTGTGTACTCAAGAAGAGTGAATGCTGTGAGTATATCACAAGCTGCTTCCACAATATGTTATTTGGAGCATGTGCACACATATGCTTCCTGTGTTTGTTAAGGTATGTATTCCCCATATTTGTTGTCCTAACATAGGATTCCATAGTACATATTCATTGCTCATGCTAGGATCACATTACAGGTTGTAAAAGTTGTGTAATGTGGTATTGTGGTTTGCCGTTGTTTATATCAGGAACAGTTGTCATTGTAATAGTGGTGTATACACTGTTGTAGCCACTGTATAAGGGTAATGTTTCAGACATGTCCCTACTGTAGGCCATTTGTCCCACCATTATGTTCATCTCTGTCCACACATCTTGTACTGGCATGTTGTTAGGTATACTGCAGGACTCTTACATACCCTTCAGATATGCCACCATGGTGACCACTGTGATGCAGTGCAGTTAACACCAACAATAAGTGAACATGTACAGCATACATTATGGGTAGGTGTGTTAAATGTGTGCATGGCAAATAACATGGCCATAACATGCCCAGTGTATTGGCAAACCTGAAAAAAAAAACACCATATTCACCAGCTACAGGCTGCTGCCCGAGTTGTATACCAGAGGGGCCTAAATAGTTGTGTGAGAGAAGTAATGTTAGTAGCCCCAACTGTGGCATTGGTACAAGGTGAGAGCAGCATTTCAGCAAATCCATAGTACAAACCCACAATACTAGAGATTATGCACATCTGTTCCATACTACACTGCTGCAGCAGACTATCTTATCTCAAGAACAAGTCGGCACACAAAACTATAAGCAAAGAAACAAAAACTCTGCCACGACAGATGCCAAGTACTAAAACACCGGAGGTTTATTACATAAAAAACTTTAAGCGCTTTTCATTTGCTAACAAGCAAACTTCTTCAGAATAAAATTTTTAACAGTTCAGAACTCTTTTTAAAACAAGCAGGTGATCAAATTAACCTATCATTTACAATGTAACTCGTTCACTGAACTTGTTAATGAGGTGCACTTACATAAAATTAATGCTTTTAAATGGACCTACCTACCCTAATATCAAAAACTAAACTAAACATAATATAACAACATTGTTGTAAATACCAAATATATATATATATTTGTGTTTTATATCCCGCGGTGGTGGTGCTGCGGTAGCGTTGTCGCCTCACAGTAAGATGCTGGGCGGTTCAATTCTCAGCTAGAGTGTCTTCTGCGTGGAGACATGTGTGAATGGGCGTACCTTCGTTGAAGGTTGTGCATCAGGGGTGGTAACTCAGCACGTAAAAATCAACTACCAATCATTAGCGGACCAGAGTTCCGCTGTGGCGACCCCTAACCGGGAAAATCCGAAAGACACAACATATATTTGTGTTTTATGGAAAAAATGTATAAATATACACGTGTAACAAAAATACCCGAAACTCTTGTGTATATCAAGGGGACATACCATACTACTGAATACTACCTATACAGAGTAAGACTCATAATTCATTTCAAAAACAACATTGTAAGCATAGAAACAAATAAAATACATTTTACCCAAGTAACGTTTCAGTAACAACATATTAATACCAGAAGAATAGACATGTCAGTCAACCTTGTGACCAAGCTCCTTCCTATAAATCATCTCTACAAACTTCTTAGTTTCAAAATGCTACTAATTGAACAGGTTTCATTTAAACCTGGAAAATTGTAAACGTTAAGCTTGATTTGCCAAAATAATTCTAACTCTTCAAGTTGTAGGGGTGCAGGTCCACCCCTAACATCCTGTGATACTTGATCAATGGCCATAAACTTAAATTTATGGTCTATGTTCAACTGAATATGTTTAGCTAATGCATTGTCCATTTTTCTTTTACCAATAGCATATTGGTGTTCGTACATTCTGTCATGGAGCCTACGCTCTGTCATGCCAATATAAAATACGGGCCAAAACTGGCATTTAGCTAAATAAATTACCAACCTAGAGTTACAATTGAACCTACATATGAGTTTAAAGTGTGTACCATTAATGGCAAAAAATTAGATACCTCTACAAACTTACAAAAATTACAATTTTCACATTTATTCATGCCAGTTATTTTAGGAATATTGTAACGTTGTTGTTCCAACAAATTATTCAGGTTCCTGCCTCTTCTAAATATTACTTTGGGCGAGCTACCCAGTTTGTTAAATAGCAATGGGTTAGCTCTAAAAAGTTTCCAGTTTTTCTGAATGATCTTAATACAGAGATGGCTATGCACACTAAATGTAGTGATAAAATTTAGTTTGAAATCATAGGTGCTTGAATCTGTCAACACATTAACAATATCCATTGTCACGTAGTTAGACACACTGGTCTGTTCACACACTCTAGCCTTGACAGCCAGAATGGGTTTGTAAATCTGATTAGATCTTTTCAATCTAACCTCGTCAATTAAAGAGTCAAGCAGGGTCTCAGGGTAGCTACGGTGCAAGAGCATGCTTTTTAAAAACCAACATTCATCTCACCCAAAGTAATATAATAAATATATTTTGCAGATTACTGTATCATGTTTCTTTGAGAGTTGCATCAGTCAGTAATTATGTATTTCAAACAACTAAATGCTATAAGAAATGGCATAAACAACTGAAATAGTACACAGATAAACATTTATATGTATGCAAACTGTGTGGTGTCATGTCCTTTGCATTGTGTGTGGGTATATGTTTCATGTAATAATTCTTATTTGTAGGGAAGGATCAGACACTGGCCATTTGAAAAGGTGGCAACTGTAGGAATAATGGCTGTTTGATATACTGTGCACCCTCTATATATACTCTCTCTCTCTCTATGTATATATATATATATATATATATATATATATATATATATATATATATATATATATATATGTATATAAATATTTATATATTTATATATGTATGTATATGTGTGTGTATATATATATATATATATATATATATATATATATATATATATATATATATTGTGTGTATATATATGTATCGTTAGAATGTTTACTGCTTCCGCATTGTACATTCTCTATGGTAGACTGACTGTTCTGTATGATATGTTAGAGAAATTGTGTCAACATCTTACAGCTCAAATGGCTTAGTGGTAACATGTTGTGCAGGGTCCTGGGATCAAGCCTTGCAAGGGCTCGTTATTTTGTTGCAGGGCAGAACAGTTCAGCTGTGGAGGAAAGGATAATGGCAATAATTACAAGAGGTCCCAATTTTGGGCCCCTTCACCCCCATTTACAGTGCCTTTGGTCAGATATTTTGCAGTGAGAGGTTCAGAGTGTGGCTCCTATGTCCGAATGCACTACATACACACACACACACACACACACACACACACACACACACACACATATATATATATATATATATATATATATATATATATATATATATAGCGATAGGGTCTATATTAGATCACCAACCGCTTAAAGAAGCGAACGGAGATTACGCGACCCTATGTAAGTGAAAGCTTACAATCTCAAACTGTCAAAACAGAGATTTTTTTCCCAGGGAAAAAAAATCGCTGTTCCAAAACACATACACACAACACAAGCACACCAAACTAACAGCAATCCACACAAACACACACCCAAAATCTTACAACTAACCCTACACTAAACTATACACACACCACTAACTATCCATTTACCTTAACCCAAACCCTAACCCTAAGGTCCGTCACTATCGCACACTCATCTCACCCGCTCCCTAACCCTAACTCACCTAACCCGTGCCCTAACCCTAACTCACCTAACCCACCCTAACCCTCACATCAAAACAATCGCACACTTACCTGAACCCGACCCGTAACTTTCCACCACAGCACTGAAAATACCGAAGCAACAGAAACAGACAACCAAAATATTTCCCTAGGAAAGATTTCGGGTTTATGTTGCTTCGATATTTTAAGCTTTCGCTTATATATATATAAATAAATACATTTTTCTACTGTTGAATGACTGTGCTGCGTAATATGTTTGAGAAAACATCAGACATATCTATAGCTTAGATGGCTTAGTGATAATTTGCTGTGGCTATGGTGTGCAGTGTCCTGGGTTCAAAATTTGCAATGGCTGATTATTTTGTTGCTGGGCAGAACAAGGGCTGTTGGATACAGAGTGATTAAGGCACTTTTAAGCAGTTGTAAGTGGGTTTGCGTGGGTTTGAGCAGTGGTAAGCAGTGCTAACTTCCGGTTTAATATGCTTACAGAAAGTTAGCCTGAAAAGTGCTTAATCTGTGTAGGCATTGCTTAGTGCCAAGCAAACAGGCTTAATCCTGCTTACTACTGCTTATAATGCTTACTCCCACTTACCCCCATACCAATTTTTTTAAAAGAAAAGAAGAAAGGGTTGATAGGAAAGTGGTGAAAAAGGGGGCACACAGAGGGAAAGACAATAGGGAAAGTAGCTAGGGATGTGCAGGATGGGTGTAGGGAAGGTCCATAGCTGTCTATTTCTTCTACAGCAACAGCTGTGCATATATACTGAATTTGGAGGTATATTTGGACACTCAAACCTCTAAGAGAGGGGTGAGGACAACAATAATATGTGGTGAAGCCAATTAGACCAGATTACATGTGTCCAGTGGACACGTGTACGAAATGGACAGCTATGTATGGTGTGAAATATTTTTTTCAGAACAGATTGCCCTTTTTTTTTTAAGTTGAAAGTGGGATGTTGGGGAAAGATAGTAGGTATATTTGGGGAGGTAGGTTGGGTAGGAAGACAGACAAGACAGAAAAGACAGCATACAAGGGTGGTATATGACACATGGGGGTAACCAACTTGGACAGGGAGGGGTGTTTGGAAATTGGAAGCCCATGAGCCTTCAAATGGAAACAGTGGGACTGAGATCACCACCCATGGGCAGTCACCACTGCACCTTTACGGCCCCAAAGGTGGGTGTTCTGGGGGCTGAGCAGGAGGGGCAGACTGACCTTCTAATTGTGCCATGTGGACCTCAAGCTGATGTAGCAGATCTCCAGACTCTTTTCGGAGCTCACTATGCACCAAACCCCGGACCTGGCTTCTGGTGACAGCTTCCTGTACATGCCCAGTCCCACGGAGGGGACGAGCCTCATCCCCTGAGGCAGTTCCACCTGGAAGTGGTGCAGGGCTAGTGAACAAGGAGGTCCCGGGGTGGGTCCCAGTTTTGCTGGGGCCCAGTACCATGGCCAGATGAGGTGGGAGAGGTGGGTCGCATGGGAACGGCCTTCCCAAATGTACTATGGTGTTACAGTTTTAGAACATATGTGGGTTAGTAATAGTTAACACAGTCCAGGATTAGTTATAACAGCATGCATAGATATTCCTATTAACCCAAAACAACAGATTTAGAACAGTTGCATAGCAAACAGAACACACGCATATATGGAACCACAGTGACCATTACAACAGCATGCAGGTTACATTGATAGCAACAGACCACCAATGATATTATTTCAACATGGAACATTAATAGAAACACATTTCAGTATTTATTGAACAATAGGATATATGTCCCAACAGTAGGTTTGGAGTAAAACATACCCATTGATTTGTGTGTTTAGATTATTGTTGCAGATATGGTGTGGGGGGGGGGATAACAACTTGTATATCCTTGCAGTATTCACAACTTTAATGATCATTGCTCTAATCATTATTCTACAGGTATTATTACAATACCCGATGGCCTTGGTTTGGGCAGTGGTATGTTTTTACACAGGGTATACTTCAACTGTCTTATAGCTACATTCCACATCTCTTACCTGGTAGACCTGTGGAAGGAATGTTTGTTAACACTACCTGACTTTTTCTACACATATTCCCAGATTCCTAGTTATAGTTCTGCACATACCTCTCAACCTCTTAATGCACAACATCTGGGCAAAGCTTGACAAAATGGGGGTACCAATAGGGACATATTTTAAATATTGCTCTTATAAACTTTTAGAAAGTTGCTAGAGTAACAGGATTTGTGTTAATATACATTTTCTGAAGGATTTGAAGTCTGAAACTCAAATGTATGCCATTATTTAGCGACTACAATCCTGAGATCAACCCAGTAATTTGCCAGATAAAAAGATAAACAGGTCAAAATTTTGAGCCAAATATCTGTACATTCTGCGAAAATCTGTACAGTTGAGAGGTATGATTATGCATACAGCTTACTACCACTCCCAGGATTCGAACCATGGCTGTGTGTGCTAAAAATGCAACAATTTGCATTTCATCAGAATGAGCTATTTTGAAACTGCTGTCAGCTTCTTTATTGTTTTCTGTCAAAGTCTGTCTTGGTTGTACGATCTGACCTTGTAATTACAACAGTCTTATGCAGACATTCCTAGACATACTTTTATGTAGCACAGTGTGAGAAACAGTGGTTGACACAACAGTACTATTTGGATATCATATCTTGATGAATGCAACATTAAATGCCACACAGGACCAGAATAAACACAACTAGTCCAGGATTTAGAACTTTATTGACAGGCAGTTACAGTTTTCTTATCTGAAAGACCTTTGTGGGAAATGTTTGTTAACACTACCTGACTGTTTCTACACATATTCCGAGATTCCTAGTTAAAATTATGCACACACCTGTCAATCTCTTAATGCACAAGCTCTGGACAAAGCTTGACAAAATGGGGATACAAATAGGGACATATTTTGAATATTGCTCTTATAAACTTAGAAAGTTGCTAGAGTAACAGGATTTGTTTTAATATACATTTTCTGAAGGATTTGAAGTCTGAAACTCAAATGCATGTCATTATTTAGTGACTACAGTCCTGAGATCATCCCAGTGATTTGCCAAGAAAAAAGTGGAACAGGTTAAAAATATGAGCCAAATATCTGGACATTATAAAAAAATCTGTACAGCTGAGAGGTATGATTATGCATAAAGCTTACTACCACTAACAGGATTCGTACCATGGCTGTGAATGCTGACAACACAACAATTTGTATTTTGTCAGAGTGAGCTATTTAGAAACTGCTGTTTTCACTTTCAGTGTTTTCTCAGTCTCTCTTGGTTGTACAATCTGACGTTGTACTTACAACGGTGTTATACAGACATTCCTAGCCATATTTTTTATGTAGCACAGCGTGGGTAACAGTGGTTTACACAGCATTACTATGTAGATGTCAGATCTTGGTGAATGCAAGATTAACTGCCATACAATACCAGAGTAAACACAACCAGTCCAGGATTTAGAACTTTATTGCCCGGAAGTTACGGTTTTATTTAAATATCACTTATATGGGATTATTACTGTCATATTGTCTGGTTTATTCAGTACAACCCATACACAGTTTTTATACTGCCAGGTGACTTTCTACTACTTTATATTTATTTTGTTTGACTACTACAAGCAAGATTGTTACTCACCAGCCTCGCAACGCAGCCTTTGCAAGCTACTGGCATGAGCTTCCTGATTCACAGCCTGCTCAGCTGCATCTACAAAGGAAATAGAGAAACATTTAGGTATACTTATCCATCACATACACAGGCTGGGCTTTGGTAAACAGCTACTGCTATGAATACTTACACATTGCTGGGGCATCACCCCTCTGCCTTGCTTCTTGAACCCACTCTTCCAAGAGCTCCCTCTTCCTCCGCTTCAAGTCGGCATAGTGATGCTGGACCTACTCACCAGTCTGAGGGATACCAGTGGCACTGGTGAGATCATGGGTGAGATTGCCCAGGCTTTCGCTTTATATTGGGAGCCATGGTATTGGCCCTGCAGCAGTCTCTCATCATGTTTTTTTTTACCAGGAGTCCTACCATGACCTTGGACTCCTGTATGCCCCAGCGTTGCACCCAGAAATGCAAGCCCTCGCCAATACCTGCCATACTGCCTACAGTGGGGAGCTGGAACCAGTTATGAGCTGTAGTCCCACCTGCGTGGCTTAAATACAGCTGATTTCCCGCCCTTTGCCATGATTGGACAGTTTATAATATGCTGCGCTAAGCTAAGCTAAGCTATGAGCAAACCTGCTTAGCTAAGGTTGGCAGTGCTTAAAGGGGCAAGTTCAGCATTGCTTACCAATGGGCAAATCCGCTTAGCTGGGCTGTTCATTGCTTAGTATTCATGTGTACAGAATGCTTACACTTGCTTAGCATTGCTTATGTTTTATTATATTGGTCTAACACCTGAATGGGATTGATTCATCATTCATTACATAATATAGATTTAGTTACCTTCCCTGACATCCCCCAATGTGCTGTGATTAATTTATTTTTGTGTGACTATACTGCATGGGGAACGTGTGTTTATATGGTGGTTTCACTACTTTATTACACAGACACCTCACATCTGCGCCTAATACACTACTCTGATTGAGAAAAATCAGTTACTTCTTACATACATATGCAAAAAAATTTAAATTTTAATGTTTACACATACAAAATGGAAATGGCTTTGGTGAGGCTCGAACCATGAATGATTACACACAAAGTGCATGCTCTAACTGCTACACTATTGCACTTTTGCTTATGCTGGATGTCTATTGCTTTTTAACTTATTGTGCCGTTTCAGCTGGGCTAAGCGTAGCTAAGCAACGGGCACACTTGTGCTACGCTTAAACATTATTGCTATATAAAAAAAAAATATTTGTTGTGTTTTTTTATTTGTACCCTTCAGAATATCCATGCTAATGCAGAACCAGTTATTTTATCAACTTTCTGCTTTGTGGGATGATTGACCCTTATGACTTTGTCCTCATTCCTTACTCTGATGGGTTGAGAGGTGTGCGCTGTGTGCTTATGCTACATCTGTTATTCTATCAACTTTTGGCTTGGTAGGGACGCTTATCCCTTATGGCTTTGTCTAGATTTCTTACCCTGATGGGTTGGGGGTGTTATGAGCATTCTTGCTTGGTTTAAATTGCCAAACGGCAATTCTGGAGTGCAGGAGGCATGTGTATTGTGACAGCTCTGCTCTCAGACACACCCCAGCACTTGTTCATGGAACTGTGTCCATTTTACAGCATGGCAGCATGCCTTTATACATATACATGGTGCACTGCTGTGTTGAACAGGAGCGGTCCCTGCCATGCAAAAATAACTTATTCCTGCATGGCTGCTTGCTGAATCCTGGGGTCTGTCTTTTATTTTTTATATGGTATAACCTCCACAAAAAAATCTATACATTCCACATATTTTTCACATAATTTCATTCTTGCTTTTACAGCTTTTACTTTTTTTTTTCCTCCTGTGTGCCTCCAAGGATAAATATAATAAATTTTCCCATTATATTTTTACACCTTGCTTTCCTGTTCTTTTGTATATTACTTAAATCAGTCTTCCATAAGAATATTTTCTCTTGATACATTTTAATTTCAGTGCAAGTAAGTAATTTACTTCTTTTTTAAAAATGTAACCTTTTCCCATATTGCTAGGATAATTGGATCACAGCAAGTTACTAGGCTGTTGGCCCTGAGCCCCTAAATCTAGCCAAGAGTTTAGCCCATGTTTAGACAAGTCAACACCCGGTACCCCTGTCCAGCAGGGACACAGGTGGAATCCCAGTTGTGTGTTTTTTGTTTCTCATCCAGTTATCCAGGTTGTGCTTAAAAAGGGATAATGAGGTACTCTGCTTTATGTAGAGAGGGAGTCTGTTCCACAGATGAGGGAGTTTCTGGGACACAAATTTGTCCCGCCAACAAGTGCTATTGATGTCACAGACCAGGTTGAGGACGCATGAGTGGGTTACTCAAGTGGAGCTTGACTTGTGGATATGAGATTACTTTGTATGCCAGAGGTCAACTGTGAGGAGTCTGTATGAAACTGAGTAGATGGACAGGGCTTTTAGCCTACCTGTGTAGGGTAGATGTTTAAGGCTCTGGATTCTCCTGGTGAGGAACCTTTTTGGTCTCTCCAGCTGTTACATGTGCTTTACGAGGCACATGCCGAAAGTTGCGTTGTACTCAATAATGGGCATTATAAGGGAAGAATACAGGGATGTTATGACCTCCTTGTCCCTGGATGAGATACCCTTACTTATGCAGTGGGCCATGTAGAAAGCTTTCCATACAGTGGAAGCAACATGGTGGTCAAAAGTCAATTTGCTATCAATCTGGATTCCCAAATCCCTCATGACTGATTGCATGCTTAGGATGTTTTTATTAATGTGATGATTTGTGGGGATGTCACTCTCCTCAAAGGGGATGATGATGCATTTTTTGGTAGTCAGCTTGAGGCCATATTTCTGGCACCAGTCATTTGTTTGGGTGAAACCCTCTTGGAGAATGTACACATCACTAGGGGAATTAATGACAGTTCCCAGGTTGCAGTCATCTGCAAACTTAGTCAGCCATAGCCCACTGGTTTTAGCCTGTACCTCAGAAAAGTATATCCCAAATAACAGAGGCCCCAAGACAGATCCTGGGGTATGTCGCTCATTCCGAGTCTACTGCTTGAGGTGACTTCACCTATTTTGACTAGGTGGGTTCTATCAATGAGCCAGTTTGCTACCCATCTGGTAACATATGGATTGATGCCTAGTTGAGAGAGTTAATCTATTATGCTCTACTGGGGAATAGTGTCAAAGGCCTTGGTCAGGTCAAGGTAGGCGGTGTGCATGTTCATGACTCTGGTGATTGTCTCAAAGAAGTCAACCAATTTTAACAGACATGACCTCCCCTTGATGAAGCTAAAATGTGTGGGATCAAGTGTTTGGAGGTTACCCATGTCATTTTTAATGAATTTCTTTGCAATCTATTTCATGGCCTTGCAGATCAGGCTAGTTAGACTATAATATCCTGGATCAGTGGACGCTCCACCTTTTTGCAAAGGGATGACAGTGGCTGTCCTCCACTCAGCTGTGATGAAGCCAGTATTCAGGCTTTGGTTGAATAGGGCATCTAATGGTGCTGCAAGTTCCTGCCCAAGTTCATGTAGGATGCAGCCTGGGATGTTATTGGGTCCCATGGAGGCTGTATTTTTTGCCTTTGAGAGGGCAGTGATGAGCTGTTCCCTAGAGATAAGGGGAGGGGGCAGGTACTGGCGATGTCCTAATTTACTGATAGGGGACAGAGGGGTGAATTTTTCTCTGAATCTGTTACCCAGGAGGTTGGCTTTACCTACTGCATTTGTTTATGTGGTGTCCCTGACCACCAGCTCTGAGCAGATCTGGGTGCTTCCTTTGAAACTGTATACATATGTGAAGAAGGCCTTATGATTGTCTCTAGTAGATGTGGCTAATTTGGACTCAAAGTTTGCTTTTGGAGGATTTCACTAATGCTCTTATTTGCTTGTTCAGGCTAAGGAGAGATTACTTCCAACTGAGCACCTGCTCCTTCTTGGTCCTGGACAGCATTTTTTTTCCTTTTGTTACAGAGTTTATTTATTGCAGATGCCCATCCGACAGGTTTATTCTTCTTTGCGGAGGATGATTTCATCCTGTCACGTATTCCTGATTCCATGCATCTATATAAATGCTCATATAGTACTTTGGTGTAGATTTGGACATTGCTGCCAGTTTCTACAGAGGGGGAGGGGGCTTTGAAGCTGTTTATACCATCCCTCAGGAGGTTGTAATCAGCTTTGGAGAAGTTTTTTTTTTTTGTTTGACCCTAGCTGGGAAGGGGGGGGGGGGCTTGGGGGAGATGTTGACTTCGAAAGTGACTGCTTTATGGTTGGATCTTTCCAGGGAGATGATGATACAACAAGGATGCTGCAATGGTTACTCATGTTGGTTAATACCAAGTCCAAGATATTTTCACCTCATGTGGGGGTATCGACTAGCTATTCCAAGGCACTCGCATTTACAAAATCGAAGAATCTCTTTGCATTTGTGTTCTGGCGTGATTAGTTCTTCCAGTCTATATTTGGGTAGTTAAAGCCATCCAGGATCAGGGTAAAGGGTGGAATTTTGATAGATTCGAAGAGGTCCAGATAGGTAGAGTGGGCTTCTTGAGACAAATTTGAGAGCCTGTAGCTAGCAATGATTTGAATAATGGTCTTGAGAATGGTTAACTGCACCTGGTGTGTCCCATGTGCATCATACTGTTTGACCAGCCTGGAGTTGTGTATGTCTTTAATATGTATTGAAACTTCACCTCCTTTGGCTTTGCTGCCCACAGTTTGGGGTCTGAATTTATGATAAGATGAATAACCAGGTAAGGCTGGGGTGCTCTCTGCAGCTTTGAACCAGGTTTCTGTGATTGTGCATATGGCAGCATCTTCCAAGGTTAAGACTGCTTGCAATGAGTGCAGTTTCATGTTTAGACTCCTAGCATGTAACAGCATGACCTTTTATTTCCGTTGTTGAAAGTTTTATGTTGGTAGTTTTGACCTCATCACTTTTCCTAAAAAAGGCACTATGAGGGAGGCAACAGCCTTTGCCAAAAGCCTGATGTCCAAGTGAGACAGCTGCAGGTCATATCTGGCAAAGCATCATGGTCTGCCGATCATATGTTCCCAGGCTGTCAGGTACTGGATCCCCCTGGAATGACACCAGAAAATAACCCAATTGTTAAAGTCAATCATTTTCTGTTTGTATTGAGGCATCATTCTGGGTGCTTTATATTTTTCCTGTATAATTTTTATTAGCAACTCTCCATTTTCCTTTATGCCTGACAATATTTTATATAAATTCAATGAGGCTATATATACAATTGGATTTATTAAACCCAAACCTCCTTTTTTCATAACATAAAAAATTCCTCTTTTAAAAGGGTTTAATCTAGATCCCCATATAAATGTAAATAACACATTCAGTAATTATTTTTCACATTCCAATGATATCATATATACACATGCTAGATGTGCTACCTTACCTAATATTACTGAATTTATTAACATGCTATATATCCTATACATAAGTTTAAATGTTCACCAAAATATACAAATGTTCCTTATTTTAAGTATCACATCCTTCCATTGTGTCACTCTCTATTGCTTGTTACTAAACCTTATTCTCAGAATTTCTATTTGTTCTTTATTTAAATGAATACCTCTTACTTTTCCCGAGAATCCCAGTCCTTTACTCTTTTCCTTTTTAATACCCAAACCCAACACCCTTAACAATTTCTCAATTATCTTAACAGTGACACTCTTTCATTCTTTATTTTTTACAACTAATACTAATGCATTTGAGTAAGAGAACATTATTGGTATCTGAATTTCCTCTGGTGTACAATATTTAGCTTCATCCAACACTAAATTTATTTTGGTAACTACCTCATTCATAATTAATGCAGATAGAACCTGACGAGCCTGATCTGCAAGGCCATGGAACATATTATCATGGAACTTATAAACAAAGACATTGGCAACCTTCAAACACTGGACCCCACCCAGTTTGGGTTTGCGAAGGGCCGATCTTGTCTCCTGAACCTGATTGACTTCTTTGAATCAGTCTCCAGAGGCATGGACGAGGGTAAAGCAGTCCACACATCCTACCTGGACCTTGCCAAGACATTTGATACCATCCCCCACTCTAGAATCATAGATAAACTTACTAAGCTGGGCATTCATCCCTACGTCACTCGATGGGTTGCCAACTGGCTTACTGACAGAACCCACACTGTAAAAGTAGCTGACTCCAAATCCAGCTCCAGACAAGTGACAAGTGGAGTACCTCAGGGTTCAGTCCTGGGACCTCTCTTGTTTGGCATCTATTTCTCTGAAGTACAGGCCAACACTAAGGGACTCTGGGTAACAAAGTTCGCAGATGACTGCAAACTGGGAGCCATTACTGAATCCCCAAATGATGTGGATATTCTACAAAATGGCCTTACAGAAACAGATGCTTGGTGCTAGAGCCATGAGCTCAAGCTCAATGCCAAGAAATGTATAGTTATCCCTTTTGGGAAAAAATATGTACCCGTGAATTACCACATAGGTGGCAGTACACTAAACTCCGAAAGTGTGATAAGGGACTTAGGGACACAGGTGGACAGTGGTCTCACCTTCAATAACCACATCGCCACAACAGTCAGGAAATACTTCTATGTGGCACACCTCATCACTAAGCACTTTTCATCCAGAAAAAATGAGGTCATTGTCCCACTGTACTCATCCCTCATTAGACCCATTATAGAGTACAATGCCCCATTTGGTATGTACCTTTCAAGACATCAGCAACAACTGGAAAGGCCACAGAAATACCTCACTAAAAGAATCACAGGCCTAAAGCAGATGCCGTATGCTGACTGCCTTAAAAAACTCCAGCTACACTCTGTCACATATCGTCTACTCTGAGGCGATCTCTGCTTAACATACAAGGCCATGTCAAACCCAGATCTGTTGGACATGTTACACTTAAGGAAATCCCAATCCCTCAGAGCCACACGCTCCACAGATCTAAACCTTGTCATCACAATAAACAAAACATGCTGGAGGGATAGGTTCCTGACCCAGAGACTCCTCAGACTCTGGAATAGATTGCCCATACATGTCAAGCAGAGCGCCTCTTTGGCCCTCTTCAAGAGGAACCTTGATGACTGGATGGGAGAAAGAAAATTCACCCCGTGGATCACATCAGTCGCCCTGCTAGACAGGGGTCCAGGGAAGTAAATAGTGTGGGAAGAAACAGCCAGGGAATTGTTATGGTTAGGCTTGTATAGGCCCTAGGGCTGATAGCCTAGTACCAACCTATGAATGCTACTTGCTGGACATCTTTGTTTAATACCACTTTTTGTTTCTATTGTGTTGCTTAATCAGCCATTAACTACTAATTTCAATTTATTTTTGTTATCTACTGATTTCTAAATGTTGATTATCTTGTTACTTATATTGTATTCTTTCAGAATTTCCCACAATGTTTCATGCTGTATCTTATCAAATGCTTTACTTAGTTCCCCTACTAATATTTTCAGTTTTGTTTCCCTATATATTACTTCATCTACCAATTCTCCTATTATCAATAAAAGTTCTTGAATTCCTTTTCCTTTTATTCCAAAAATTGTTTCATTCATTAGCTTGTTTGCCTTACTCACTATTCTTTTTTCTACAATCTTCATAAAAATCTTATAATCAACATTGTTTAACACTAATGGTCTCCAATTTTTTGTCTGTTCTTTCTCCCTTTTTCCATATATATTTCATTGCACCCATACATATTTTTTCATCATTTACCTCTTTTTCAAACCATTAATTCAACACCTGTAAAAATATTCTTTTTGCCATTCTCGCATATCCTTATGCATTAGATATTCAAGTCCATCTAAACTTGTATCTGATTCTACATTTACTGTTTTAACACACTTTTTAATCCTATCATTGTAATCTTTCCTTCCATTCTCTTACTAACTTCTTCAGTTAATTTTTTTAAGTTCCATTTATGCTTCCTTATAGTTTCACATGTGGAAAAAGGTTTCAGAACATGTTTCTTAACTGTCTGCATTCTTTTGTGTGTGTGTGTTAACTATACTTCCTTCATCTTTCATTACCTCTCTTGTTATTCTTATCTTTTCTTTAATCACGTTGCTTAAGTACGGTGCTACTTCTCTTTCTTTTGTTGTAAAAGTATCTTTGTTTGAATAACACTTATAAAAAAGTATCTTTGTTTGAATAACACTTTTTTCCTCTTGGTTCATTTCATACAGCTTTTTTTTTTCTTTTTCTAGAACTCTTCTTTATTATCTGTTATGTTTTTAAAGACTTACCACCGGATTTTCTATGCCTTGTACGGTGTGCAAGATCAGTGCAGGAGCTCTGGAAGGCAATATGTCTGTCGTGCAATCCAGGAACAGCCTGCAGGGGCGTGCACAAGCGCTCCTGCACTAATCCTGCACGGACTAAGCCCCTGTATGCAAATCACCCCATATGCAGGAGAAATCCATGCAAATTAAGTGAATCTATGATCCAGGAAGCTTGCAACCTGCCATGCAGGACTAGTGCAATCTGCAGAAATGTGCTCGGTTAGTAACCAAGTACATTTCTGCAAAATCCAAAACGGAGCTGTGACAGCTCCAAATAAAGGCAGCATATCAGTTAGGAAGCATACTAATGGCCAAGTATAAGGCCATTGGCATTGCAAACAGCCAAAAAAATCAACTTTTATTTCTTTTTAGCCAATCTCGGCTGTTTAACCGTAGGGCAACAGCGAGCAAACATGATCGGGGAGGAAAATAAAATAAACCTAAATTAAGCTTTCTAACAAAAATCACTATTCTGCCATGCAAGGCAATGGCAGGCAGAAGACAACATGGCCAGTGAGTAGTGGTTGCTAAGGGATGAGGCTCAGTGTGAGATGTAACTATGCATTAGCAGGCACTCCTATGCAAATGAGGGGCATGAAAGTGAATCCCAGTTTTCCCCAGCATGCTAGTTAGGTCCCAACAGTGTAAGAGTAGAAATAGCTTGGTGCAAGCCTAGGTGTTAGTTGACATCATGAGGGGAGGTGTGAGGCATACTGTAGGTGGATTGGAGCCCTGTGGCTTGGGTTTGCTCCTAGCTTAGCTTGTGTCTGAATCTGCCTAGCACTCTTTATATTGCCTAAGCGGGTGTGCGTGCCATGCAACGAGTTTTAAAGGTTTTAAAAAAAAGTTAAACCAGGAAATAGCAGCACTGTGCACATTTGAGCACTCTGTTTGCGCGGTGTGCCCCCAGGCTTAAACAGGAAGGCAATGGGAAGGGAAAATAGTAGTAGGAACGTAATCAAGGAGAACTAGCATAGCTGGTAGGTGAAATGTATCAGAATCAGCCAATTACACAGGCAGCAGACCAGCTCAGCCCAGAACACTACTATAAACTATGCAAATACCTTCCCCTCTGGTTTTTCTCACACTCTAAATGATCGTTGTAAACAAGCAGGGAACATTTAACACTCACAACAGCAAAATGATTGGGGCTGCAATAGCTATCATACAACAACTTGTGGAAGAGGCTGAGGGTGGTGAGGATGTGAATGCTATTGATCAACCCACAGTGAGGAGATGGAGAAGAGTGTACAGACCCAGGGTAACCTACCAGGGCCTACATGAGCTGGAGATAGTGGAGCACTATAGGATGGACAGGGACCTCCTACAGTAAATTGTTGAGCTGTGCCAGCCATGCCTGACACACAGAACTAAGAGGAGAACCCATCCCAGTGGATACCAAGGTATGTTTAGGCATAAGAATACTAGCTACAGGTACCTTCCAAAGGCCAACTGGGGATATGATGGGGATCTACAGGCATCAGCATCCAGGGTACTCCACCAGTTCCTGGATGCCATGTCAGCACATGTTGGTGAGCACGTATATTTCTCCAACACCCGTGAGGTGCTGGCCAGCAATATGCAACTGTTCCACCAATTAGCAGAATACCCTGAGGTTGTGCAAGGGCTTCCCCACCATCAACTGCCAGTTTGTGTGTGATGCCCAGGGCATAATAATGAATGTGTGTGCTGGCTGCCCTGGAAGCTATCACGATTTCCACATCTGGCATCTGACGCAGCTGTACCAGGGATTTTCCAATGGGGACATCCCTCACGGTCACCTAGTGGGGTATGCTGGATACGCACTGGAGCCGTGGCTGATGACACCCATCAGAAATGCACGCACACCCAAACAAGAACTCCTTAACGAGGCACACGCACAGACCAGAATTATAGTAGAGCATGTATTTGGGATGCTCAAGTCATGGTTCCGGTGCCTGGATACATCTGGTGGAGCCTTGCAGTACTCACCAGCTACATGTACCCAAATTGTCCTCGTATGTGCCATGCTGCACAATATGATCCTGCAGAAACAGCTGCAGCAGGAACAGCACGGGGCAGGGTCACACAGCCATCCACCATTGCCAAGGCCTGCACAGGCACAGAGTGACTCGGAGGAGGAACAACCTGAGCCTGCCCCAATAGGCAGAAGGAGACATGCCCAGTATTACCTGGCCTTGGCAAAGAGGCAACGCATAGCACATACACTGACACAGGAGGGACCCAGGGAATAACACCTCTCTCTGACTCTCACATACAGTAAAAGGGATGCCAAACATTACACTACCTATGCTCAACCATGTGCAGGGAGTGTACTATATGCATTCGACATAGGTAGCCCTGCAGCACCACCCTCAATATTGGGAAACCCACAAGGTAAGTGACTCACACATGCTAGTCAGGGGGATTCCCATATCCAACAGCAGTTACAGCCAGCAGGACAGGTGCCAACAAACACAAACAAAGGCTGTGCTATGGCCTCTGAATGAGGCCTATGGGTAACTTCCCCCCGTCTTACACAGACTACAGCAGGTCATGCAGTAGAACATTAGTTCTGAAGGGTAGGAAGTCAGAAACTAATATGTAGATAAATAAAAGCTAAGATCTGTAGTACACTGGTATGCCTCTAGTCAGCATGATAGGTAAGACTACAGAATTAAATGGAGTACCTGACATACCAGTACAGTCATAGAAAATGTGTACAAATGTCAGGTGTGCCACCCATCCTACGTAGACATGTAGTAACAGTCAGGTGTGCCCCCCAATCCTGTGTAGAAATAGTCAGGTGTGCCCCCATCCTATGAGGAAATGTAGTAACAGTCAGGTGTGACCCCCAATCCTGTGTAGAAATAGTCAGGTGTGCCCCCCCATCCAGTGTAGAATGTAGTAACTATCAATGCCAAATGATCGACAGATACCCTGCAGGAACAGTATGCTACCTGTAGGTGTAAAACACATAGGTCAGCACTGCAGTACAGACTATCTGGACTTGATTCACACATTCAATACAGACAGGCATACTGGGAATGCTGACACACTTAGAGAAATGAAGGCAATGTCAGTCAACAACATACTGAAAGATCATACTGGGCATGCTCACATGAAGGCCATGTCTGCAAACACCAGTGGACCAGACATATCTGTCAGCTGCAGATGTTAGTGCAGACACTCCTCAGTATGCACCACACATGCTTTGCACACACAGTGGACAGGAATACAGACATATATCTAAGGACAACCCGCTATAATAAGCCAAAGGTAGACATACATAGATGTGTGGAAGAGGGTGACTGTGACCAGGAGCCATCCAGGCCTGTCCCACTCAGCATACAGCTAAAGGGCCACAACCACATAAGGTTCAGATGTCACTCAGTGTAGATACTTGCCACCGGTATCTGTCAGCATTACAGACTATGTGGTGCACGTGTTATCTGTGCAACATGACTGTACAAGGAAGTAGTCATCTAGCAGCTGTTTAGACATACCTGTGGAATATGACCCTGTGTGTGCCTGCATGTGATGTGTCAACCTCTAGATGAAAGGGTTATGCCCCACACAAACTGTCCTCCCCATAGCCCTACTATGACACACCTGCTGAGGTAATTCTCTGTGAAATACACCTTTGAGAGAGTTGTAGTCCAGTAATCTCTGTGGCATGTCCCATAACTGCGTACTGCTGTAGTGTGAAAAACTGGTTAGGTAGGAGTTCCAATCCCAGACATGGCAAGAGTGTGCGTGTGTTTGTGTGTGTGTGTCTGTCTGTGTTGAGAGCAATGCCTTTTAGGGTAGTCACATTCCCTACAATTCAAATGTTCTACTTTGGCAAGGCTGCTGATGTCATCCACCTAGAAATACACCTCTGGGAAAGTTTTAGCCCAGTAATCTCCATAGCATGTCCTATAACTGCATATCGCTGTAGTGTGATAAACTAGTTAGGGAGGAGCTCTAATCCCAGACTTGCCAAGTGTGTGTCTGTCTGTGTAGAGAGCACTGCTTTTTAGAGTAGTCACACTCCCTACAATCCAAATGCTCTACTTTGGTAAGGCTGCTGATATCATCTATGTAGAAATACACCTCTGGGAAGGTTGTAGCCCCGTATTCTCCATAGCGTGTCCTACAACTGTGTGAAATAGCCAAGGGGCTGGCATGCAAATCCATACCCCTAAATGTGACATCAATACCAGCTGAACAATGTTTGCAAGGCTTGTATTACACAGGGTACACTCTCAACCCATGTCTCATACACACACACACTTGCCTAGGCAACAGCCGCTATGTTGGTAGTACCCTGCATATTGCCTCCTGATAGTAACCGTGGTGTGATTTCAGTGGGCTACAGAGGGCATGGCACCCTGTCCATCAGTCCAATAGGCATGCATATGCCGACAGTGCACGTCCCCCATGTTCCCCACTGGACACCTGCAACACCTGTGCTGCCATCAAATGTGACCCACAAAGGACATAACATGCCTGAAACACAAGCCCTGTATGGGAAGATGCCACTGACACCAGAGAATACCAGTGTCATGCTATCAATATAGGTGCATGGCCAACCTGTTGTCCATAAACAGCCCCTGCCACATGAGGCCAGGTCTGGCACATCTGATGATAATGAACAGTGTACACAACATAGGTCACACACACCAGGTACAGTTCCACATGTCATTGTACATGCACGTGGGAGGTGTGTACATCCCAGACACTGTCCATATCATGGACTAAAGAACACATACATGGCAAGCAATGCACAGCTTTGGCCACACGCAAAAGTCACCCAGGGGACTGGATGGTGAATACAATACCCACTTGTGTGGGAAACTCCAGACACTACAGCTTTGGGCCACAATGCAGACCAGTGTTATGTGGCCTGATGCCAAGGTATACCCATCACCTAGCCTTGTATAGCCATCTGGCACCATCAACCACAACACACATGTGAAGCAGTGCAAACATGCATGTCAGTACTGGCACCCGTGTCTGTGTGGGTGGTGTATGATGCGTATGACCACATTCACACTCACTACAACCCCCCATTGGCATACTGAAGCATGCTGTCTGATGTCAGACACCTCCACATACCCTTTGCACATATAACCTCACTATGACCCCTGTGGTGCATGTGATACCTGCACAGTACTGTGTTGTGGCAATCCTACTAGTGATGAATTGAATTCCTGGCCCTGCCAAGTGTGGCAGTGTGTGTGCATCCCTTTGAGAGTGTGGCTGTGTTGACACTGGCACCTGTTCATGCGGGCAGGCACAGGTACTACACCTACCACATAGCTACCATATCCCTGTTGCAGATATCACTCACCATCACATATACGTTTACATACTTGCCATGTCAGTGCTATGTTAATGAGGGAACACCCATCTGTAGGGCCATCTGCAGACTGGCCAGTGTGTGGTGCCTTTTGTTTCAGTGTTACCCACTGAGCACCTATCTGTGAACTGCAGAAGGTAGTGTGAGGATTGCAGTCTGTAGATGGTGACAGCCGTGAGAGTTACTGACATCAAATCCCTCAAAGGACATATGGTTCAACAAACCCTGTTACAACAGTAAATGTATAAGGGTATCACTGCAACATGTCAATATTGGCCCCGTGTATGTGCCTCCAGCCACAACCCTGACAACCTTTGTACATATGTCATTCAGTAAGGGCTGCATATGTACTGTACACCATAATTAGTGACATCATATCTGGTAACAACCCAGTGAGATATCAGACTGCTACACATGTAATGTATAGTAGGGGTTACATTTGATGACATAACCTGGAAATTCTGTGGTTGTGTGTACAGTACTGAGGTCTGTGTACTTATGGTGATTGTTGGCAGTGTGTTTATTGTTAATATGTACCTTGGCTTGTGTACAGACTGTAGTAGATGTCATTATTCTTGGTCCTGTTCTATCTGATGTTACATGCTGCTGCAATGTATGTTACCCTATCGGCTTACATGTTTGTAGGGCCATACACGCACATGTCCCATACTACAGACAGGCAGTGGACCACACTGTGTAGCGGCCCAGTATATGTAGGGTTAGTGTGTGGGAAGGAGGGGGGTGTCTATATTCATAAAGGACACCCACACCTCAAGGTTGGTGGCAACGCATGATGCATCAGAGACCATCCAGGTGCAATTAACCATAGGCAAGACTGCTCTGCAATTTGTAGCATGTTACAGGCCACCCTCTCAATCTCAGGAACCTCACATAGCTTTCCTGAAAACACTAGAGGGGATAAATGTATCTCCAAACACCATCATACTAGGTGACTTCAACTACCCGAATATACACTGGGATCACTACTCAAGCCCCAACACTCTAGCCCAAAGGTTCCTAGAGTTCATAAACTCAAATGCCATGGAACAACTAGTCACCATCCCCACAAGAGGAGAAAACGTACTAGATCTCATCATCACGAACATGGGGTCACAATGTTCAACACCGGAAGTATACCCCTCACTGGTGAGATCAGACCATAAACTAATCTCACTGGAAGTCCACATCCCGCCCCCATCTGAGATAAAAAAGACCACAGTGAAGAACTTCTCAAAAGCCGACTTCACACTTCTAAAGACTAGTGTGGTCTCTTTTAAGGCCCCTGAGCCTGCGGAAACCATTACTCAAGCCACTGAATCACTTACAAATGCCTTCTACCAGCACCTACAGGACTGCATGGATCAGGCAATCCCAAACAAAACAAAGACTCTTTGTACCAAAGGCAAGCGTCCAGTCTGGTGGACCCCAGCCATAAACAACTCTACAACAAAAGGAGGAAGCTACTACAAGATAGAGCAAAATCCTTAAAAGGGAAGACACCTTTGATCATTATAAGTAAAAAACTAAGATCTCTCATAAAATCATCCAAGGCAAATTTTGAGAGAAAAGTCGCTAAGGACTCAAAAGACAATCATAAGGCCTTCTTTAGCTATGTTAGAAACCTGGGAGGAAACTCACAGATATGCTCAGAATTAGTTCAAAATGATGTAAAAATTACTGAACCTACAGACATTGCCAACATACTGGCTGACAGGTTCAGTGCAAATTTCTCCCCCCCTCCCCCCCAAAAGGTGAGATATCTATACCAGAGGATTGTAGCCCCCCAAACATCTCTAAAGCTCAGGTCAGAACTGCTCTCTCCAAGGCAAAAAACACAGCATCCATGGGACCAGATGGTGTCCCCAGTTGTGTGCTCCATGAACTCAATGAGGAATTAAACCCGCAGTTAGGGCAGCTGTTTAATCTTAGCCTCACCTCAGGATATGTACCCAAGGAGTGGCGTACGGCAACTGTGGTCCCACTTCACAAAGGCGGTGCCTCCACCAACCCTGGAAATTACCGTCCCATCAGCTTGACAAGCCTGATCTGCAAAGCTATGGAGAGGATCATAATGGAACTCATAAATAAAGTCATAGGGGACTTGCAGACTTTCGATCCAACCCAGTTTGGCTTTGTCAAAGGCAGATCATGCCTTTTTAACTTGGTTGACTTTTTCGAAACAGTCACCAAGGCCATTGATGAGGGAAAGGCAGTCCACACAGCCTGCCTCGACCTGGCAAAGGCTTTCGACACAATACCCCACTCAGGTATCATTGAAAAACTCATCAGCTTAAATGTAAACCCATACGTCACAAGATGGGTTGCAAACTGGCTAAGTGACAGAACCCACATGGTCAGAGTGGCTGGCGCCATGTCAGACTCAAAGCCTGTCACAAGTGGTGTCCCACAGGGCTCAGTCCTGGGCCCGCTCTTGTTCGGCATTTACTTTTCAGAAGTACAAGCAAACACAGGAGGGTTATGGCTGACAGAATTTGCAGATGACTGCAAACTGGGCGCCATAGTTGAGAACACATCTGACACAGATACCCTTCAGAAGGGTCATATAGAAATGGATAACTAGTGCCAGAGCCATGGCCTAAAGTTAAACGCCAAAAAATGCATAGTCATACCCTTCGGGAAAAACAAGGTTACCCCTAGCTACCATATAGGCGGCAATCCACTAAGCACAGAAGAGGTTATCAGGGATCTGGGGACCCAGGTTGACAGTAACCTTTCGTTTGACACTCACGTTGCCAAAGTAGTCAGGAAAACCTTCTACATTGCCCACCTGATCATGAAGGGATTCACATCTAGATCAAGGGAGGTCATCGTCCCCCTGTACTCATCACTCATCAGACCAATAATTGAGTACAATGCCCCATTCGGAATGTATCTGACACGACACCTGCAGCAACTGGAAAGGCCCCAAAAGTTCCTCACCAAAAGGATAAAGGGGCTCAAAAATATGTCTTATGCTGCCCGACTGAAGGAAGTCTAGCTCTATTCAGTCGCTTACTGACTGCTCAAGGGTGACCTGTGCCTGACATACAAGGCCATGTCCAACCCGGAATTGATGAACATGCTTCACCTCAAAAAATCTAGATCCCTCAGAACTACAAGGGCGGGAGATTTAAACCTTGACACGGTTATTAATAGGACATGATGGAGGGACAGATTCATCACCCAGAGACTCCCTATGCTGTGGAACAAAATCCCGGTACATGTGAGGCAGAGCACCTCGCTGGCTTTGTTCAAGAGAAATCTTGACCAATGGATGGGAGATCGCAGATATACCCCAGGGATTATCTCAGTGTCACTGCTTGACAGAGGCACAGCAAAATAATGGGCATAGTATCCTTCAAACTAATGGGGTGGCGAAAGCCACAAAACTCTGGGCTAGGCTTATAAATGCCCTTGGGCAGATAGCCTAGTATGAACCTATGAACCTGTGAACCTATATGAGGTTGGTGTTGAACAGATAGTCCATATACTGTAATAATATGCTAGCATGCCATATGTAGCTGTTGTTGTGTTCACATTGGTTGTGGTGATGCACTTACACACAGGTGTATGTTACTTTGTGCTGTGGCATGCCTGTAGAGCCTGCTATGCCATACAAACTGTTCTGTTTATCAGTGTGCTTGTGATGGTGTCAGTAGTGCCTTGTTATGTAACAGTTACATCCCAATGTGTCAACTAAGTACTTTACCCCCTAGGAATTGTCTACAGAGTGTAGTTTGAGGTTGCTGAACTATACACCTGCATTACTTACCATTGATTGTTTGGTATCCTGTGGCCCAGTCTGTCTTTACTATTGTACTACTTGATGGCCTTGGCCTGGACAGCAACATTTGTTAACATTTCTGGACTACTGTATTACTATACCTGTTTCACAGTTGCATTACTCAGTTTATATGGATGTCCATGTCTAAACAGCTGTATGACGTGACATATTCAAGTGTAATAGTACACAAATAATGCTTTCCCATTTATGCACACCTGTGTGTGGTGTTATAGCCTTTGATATCTCTGCGGGTAAATGTTGCAGGCAATGATTGTCATTTGTATGGGTGGCTCATAAAATCTCCAGTTGGTAAGGTGGTAACTGTAGGAATAGTGGCTGTTCCATATTGTGTGCACGTACTACACATGTAACTTAATGTACATATCACTACGTGTGTATATGTAGTTACATATATATCTATATATATATATATATATATATATATATATATATATATATATATATATATATATATGCATACTTATATATATATATATATATGTATACTTATATATGTATATCTGTATCTGCATATATGTGTCTGTGTATATGTATCCTCGGGATGCCCATGCTTTCTCTGGTCCTAGTTATGGGATCTGCAACACCTGGTAGTGTATTGCAGGGGGGATGTGTTTGTCTTTTGGGGGGACTATACCTATTCGTACAAGACGTATATTGTTTGGGCCCTCTCAACCCCATTAATGTTGCATGTGGACATATATGTTATTGTTATTTCCCCATTGTTATCTACGGATGTATGTCCATACAGATATATATATATATATATATATATATATATATATATATATATATATATATATACACACACACACACACACACACATATCTGCTGACATATATATAACCTGCCTTATATATTTAGACATATTGATACATACATACATATCTATAGATGTAGGCATTTGCATGTATATATGTTCATATAGATGTGTGTATATATATATATATATATATATGTATATATATATATATATATATATATATATATATATATATATATAGATATGTAGATATATTTATATATATATATATATATATATATATATATATATATATATATATATATATATATATATATATATCTCTACATATATAGATATGTTGAATCTGTTTAGATATTAATATATTTACACACACACATACATCTAAATGTTGGAATACATTCTCTGTATTGTTGAATGACTGGGCTGGATGATATGCTTTTGAAAACATCAGGGTTATGTATATCTGACATGGCTTAGTGGTAATTCACTTTGGCTAATGTGTTCAAGGTCCTGGGTTTGAGCTTTGCAGACGCTGTTTATTTTGTTGCTGGGCAGAACACAGGCCATTGGATACAGAGTGATTAAGGTGCTTTAAAGCAGTTGTACGGGGGGTTGCGAGGTGGTAGGCACTGCTAATGTCCGGTTACAGCTTCATATACTCTGTTAGCTTCTGAATTGCTTAACTTGTGTAGGCATTGCTTATCCCCATGCAAACAGGCTTAAACCCCCTTACTGCTGCTTAAACGTGCTTACTCCCACTTACCCTCATGCTAATTTCTTTAAAAGAAAAGAAAAAGGGGTTGATAGGAAAGTGGTGATGTAAGGGGCACAGAGAGGGAAAGACAGTAGGGGAAAATAGCCAGGGATGTGCAGGAAGGGTGTAGGGAAGGTCCATAGCTGCCCATTTCTTCTATAGCAACAGCTGTGCATATACACTGAATTTGGAGGTAGACTTGGACATTCAAACCCCTGGGACTGGGTGAGGACAACAATAATATGTTGTGATGCCAATTAGACTGGATTACATGTGTCCAATGGACACGTGTGCAAAATGGACAGCTATGTATGGGGTGAGATTTTTTTGTGGGAACAGATTGCCCTTTTTTCTTGTTTCAGGTGAGAGTGGGATGTTGGGGAGTGGTAGTAGGTATATTTGGGGAAGTAGGTTGGGTAGATTGACAGACAAGACAAACAAGACACATACAGAGGTGGTATATGACACATGTGGGGGTAAACACCTTGATGGCGAGGGGTGTTGGGATATTGAAAGCCCACAAGCTCCCTAGTGGTAACAGTGGGACTGAGGTCCCCACCCATGGGCAGTCACCACTGCATCGTCACAGCCTGAAGGTGGCTGTGCTAGGGGCTGAGTCGCAGAGCCAGGCTGACTAATCACGACACGTGCCCTCAAGCTGGTGTAGAAGATCACCAAACTGCTAGTCTATCTCTTTACGCACCTCGGCCCTGACCTGGTGATGGGTGACAGGTGCCTGTCCGCGCCCACTCCCAGGGGGGGTGGTGAGCCCCATCCCCTGATGCAGTTCCACCCGGAGGTGGTGCAGGCCACATGGACAGGGAGGTCCCGGGTTGGGCCTCAGACATGCTGATGCCCGGTGCCACGGCCAGCTGAGGTGGGACAGTTGGGTCCATTGGGACCGGCCTTCACAAGTGTGCTATAGTGTTTAGATTTCATCATATGTGGTTTAGTAATAGTCAACACATTCCAGGGTTAGGTATAACAGCATGCACAGATATTCCCATTAACCAGACATCAGATACGGAACAGTTGCATGGCAAACAGAACACATGCATATATGGGACCACAGTGGTAATAAGAACAGCATGTAGGTACAGTGATGGCACCATGCCACCAATGTTGGCATAATTCAATATAGCACATGCATGAGAACCATTAACATATTTATCAAACAATTGGACATTATCAGAAACATTACATACCAGTTGGGGTGGGTATGTTGATTATATTGGAGATATGGTGGGCTGGAGAGAAAGATGTCACTTGGCAACTAGTATATTCCTGTAGTCCACATTACTTTCCTAGTCAGTGCTGTTATCTGTACCTTACAAGTCTTACTACACTACCCTATACCTTAGTTTGGACAGTGATATGGCTGTCGTCATCATTACACATGAACCAGTTTTACCTGCAGTATACACCTCTTACCTGGTATACCTGTTTGTTAAAACTAGCTAACTGTTTCTACACATACTCCCAGATTCTGGGTTGAGGTTTTACACATAGCTATCCAACTCTTTCTGCCCAGACTCTGGCCATGTGTTGACCACATGCTGGTGTGTCGGGACATATCTAGAATATTGCCCTCTTCCAAATTTAGTGACCTGACACACACATATACATGCTTTTCTACAGTCATATTATGTAGCACAGTGTGGGTGACAGTGACCAGTGATACTTTATTATTCAGAGAAACTGCAACATTTACAATTCCCTACAATACCAGAGTGAACAGTACCAGTACAGGTTATAATGGTCTGTATTCCTCAGCACAGTGTTCATATCCAGTCTACCTGTGGGAGCAATGTTTGTTAGCACTACCTGAATGTTCCCACACACAGTACCAGATTCCACATTACTATTATGCACATACATCTCACTCTGTTACTGTACACACTCTGACCACAGCTTGACAAGTTGGGGTGTAAATGGGATATACGTGGCTTCTTACTCACATAAGGTATTGGGGAGTTGATAGTGTGCCAGCTTTGTTCTTATAGATGTGTGTCAATCAGTTGTATTTCCTGTTTGCTGCCTATACATCTGGGATCAACTCACTGATTTCCCAGGGGGACAGTTTGATAGGCAACATATATGGGCCACTTTACTGGTCATTCTGGACACATCTGTACAGTTGTGGGGTATGATTCTGTATGCAGACTACTACCACTGGCAGGATTTGAACCGTGGCTCTGTGTGCTAAAAAAAATAACAGTTCACATCTCAGTTTCATGTGCTATTCAGATTTTGTTGTCTGCATTTTCCCTGTTTACTGTCTATGTGTCTCTCAGTTGTACTAAATGGCCTCTGTGGATTACACCTGTCATATACAGGCATTCCTACACATTCAATTTCTGGTGCATGGTGTGGGTATTACAGTGTTTACTACAACAGTACTATTACATGATTGCAAATCTACATTACCATATGATACCAGAATATACACATGCAGTCCAGCAGTTAGACCAGTTTTATCAGGCTATTACACATTTATTTACATACAAACAATATGAGACTCTTCCTGCCATATGCTCTAGTGTATGTAGTACTTTCCTTGAACAATACAAGTTTTATACAGGCAATTAATTTACTACTACTTTTAGTTTTATTTCCTATGACAGTAAATGCCTGAGTATTACTGACCTGCTTCACATCGCAACCTTGCCAGGCGACTGATGTGGGCCTCCTGGTTCACGGCCAGCTCCATTGCAGCTGTGGGGGACATAAGAGGAATATTTAGCCATACATATCCATGATATACCTGATCTGGCAGTTATTACACACATACTGAGGTGATACTTACACATGACTGGAACATCCCTTGCCGCTGTAGCCTCTTGGAACCACTCCTCCAAGAGGTCCCCCTTACACCACTTCAGGTCGGCATAGTGGGGCCTAATCTGCTCACCAGTTTGGGGTATACCAGTGGCACTGGTGAGGTCATGGGCGAGACGATCCCAGGCCTCCACCTTATATTGGGAGGCTTGTTACTGGCCCTGCAGGAGTCTCTGATCATGGTCTTTGACAAGGAGTCCTGCCATGACCTTGGACTCCTGGATGCACCAGCTCTGCACCCAAAAGTTCACAGCTTTTCCCGTTACTGCCATAGTGCCTGCAAGGGGAAGCTACAACCAGTTATGAGATGTATTCCTGCCTCTTGGGTTTAAGTAGGGCCGATTTCCCTGCACTTTTCCTTGATTGGCCAGTTTTGAAAAGGCTAAGCTATGGGCAAACCTGCTTACCTACGGTTGGCATTGTTTAAAGGGGTATACCACTAGGCACAATGAGTTATCTGCCCTACACATTGCTTAAACCTACTAAGCTGCTCTGTGCAATGCTTAACCTTGCTTATATTAGACTTTGCATTAGAATTCCTTTTCGGCATTGAGTTATTATTCATTACACCTTATATGTAAGCCTGGTATCCATGATTAATGTGTACGTACACTTTATGAGGTCCTTGTGTTTTATTGGGGCTTCAACACTCTATTATAATTACACCTCATTTCTGGGATTACTGCTGTACTCCAGTTCACATATTTATGTTATGTAGTGGGTTATGGAACATATGACTGTATACTGATTCTTTTCACAGGTTCAGTTTGGTTTTACTATGGTGAGGACTTGTTTGCTGATACCTCACTCTGCTGTACTTCTGTGATGGCTTGATGGTTAACTACTGTGACTATGGTGTATAGGGTCCTGGGTTCGGGACTTACATGCCTATTTATTTTGTTGATGGGCAGAACAAGGACCATTGGATACAGAGTGATTAAGGCACTTTTGAGCATTTGGAAGTGGGTTTGCTCGATGGTAAGCACTGCTAACCTGCTGTTACATCTGCTTACAGAGAGTTAGCTTTACAATTACTTAACCAGTGTAGGCATTGCTTACCGCTGTGCAAATGGGCTTAAGCCCGCTTACTAGTGCTTAAATATGCTTACTACTGCTTATTTGTGCCTTATTCGTTATGACACTGACATCTCACATGTGCATTTACTGCAGTACTCCAGTTCATGGAAATATGTTATTTAGTGTGTTAAGCAACAGAAATAATACTCATAATGTGCTTTGCCATGGGAAATGGAATGTGCTACAGTGGGACTCGAGCCAGGAATGCCTGCTCGTAAGGCGAACGCTCTGCCCACTACACTATTGCTATGCTGCTTCATTTGTATATATCTTCCTTGTTATCCTCTTCTGCCATTTCAGCTGCATTAACTGTAGCTAGGCAATGGGCACACCCACGCACCTATGGTTAGCTTTAATCAGATTTAAAAAAAAAATGGGTTTTTTCATTTTATTTATATATACTGTTGCTGTTGTACACAAGGGGGACTGTTGGTGGGGATATGCGGTCACCTATGAGCAGTCTCGCTCATTTCATACCCCTTTCTACTGTTCTTCATTGAGGGGGCATGTGTATTCTGAGAGCTCTCTTCTCAGATATGCCCCCTGCACTCGTACATGCTCCATGTAAGCCTAGGAGCTCAGGCAGTACGCCTCATTACTATGCATGCTCCTAAACGGCCACCTCCATGCAGGACTAAAGGAATAGTAAATCCGGGGGTCAGTTACTCATTTCTTTATATTTGCAACTATGTTATATTCTTTTTGCACTTTGCCATTCCAAAACCTCTTTTCTATATTTATCTTTTAAAGTAATCCACCAACTTCTCCAGTCTTTATAAAATCTTCTCATGTTTATATGATCTAACCATAGTTGATGTATTATTTTCTTTAAATACTCATTTAAATCTGATTCATTAATTCTTTTTTTTACCTCTACCTATTTTTATATAGCCTTTTTATCTGGAATCTCTATCCAAATTGCTACGTGGTCTGAAAAACCTGTAATTTTAACTCCTTGATATAATATCCTTAGACTCTCTGACACTATAAAGTAATCAATTTCAGTTCTCAAATTGCACCTTTTACATGTCCAATGTTTATTTTTCCATAAGTATATTTTACCATTTTTAAGCATTTCTGAAATGACCTTTACATATGCCCCTACTTTTCTCCTGTCTTAAATCACAATTAAAGCCTCCCACTACTTGTTGTGTCTTTTGGCTTTTCCTGGTTAGAGGTTGCCACAGCGGAACTCCGGTCCGCTAATGATTGGCAGTAGATTTTTACGTGCCGAGTTGCCATCTCTGACACACAGCCTTCAACAAAGGTACGCCCATTCATGCATGTCTCCACACAGAAGGCGCTCTAGCTGAGAATCGAACAGGACAACGTCTTAATGTGAGGCGACAACGCTACCACAGCAACACCACCGCAGATCAAAGCCTCCCATTACTATTAATTGCATATTCAAACTAACATAATCAAGTATTTTCCTAAACATAATCTTTCTCTGTTTCTGAAAAGTGTATGCATAAAGTGTAATAACCCTATATATTTAATTCTTCTGTCTTATAATATTCTTCTTCTTCTTAATACTACTAACTCATAATCCAGAATTTCTATTCATTATTTACATACAATTTCTATGCCTGAGAATTTTTCTTCTGTATGACCTTGCCTTACCATAACCCATTTACTTTTATTCTTTCTTCCACCACTGTTATTTTTATGTCTATTAATATTACAATAGCCTATGTAACAATCTATACAATTCTAACTCTCCTAACTTTTGTTGAATATTCTTTATACTATTGACATTAATGGCAATGATTACCACTTGGTGAAAACGTTTCTATTACCTATTTTCATTTCCTTTTTTGCTTCCTCTTATCTCTATTTTTTTAATTTGTGCTTTCTGTCTTTCACTCTCTTTGCAATAGAATTTATTTTACTTTTCACTCTTATCCATTTATCTTCTCCTTCATCACTTGAATTACAGAAGTCTTCTTCTAACTCGTCTTCTTTTACTTCTTTTTTCTCTCAAACATTCTTTTATTTCCATTCTTATATCTTCCTCATTTTTATTTTCTTTTTGTGTGTCTTTTAAGTTATTTACTAAAACAATCTCTCTTTCTTGGCCTACCTTTGTTTCTTGTGTATGATTCTCTTTAACATTACAATCCATCCACAAATGCCCTATTTTTCACATTTTATACATTGTAGCTCACATTGTTTGCTTCATAACTAGCTTTGCCATAAATAAAACATTTCTTTTTCTCACAATTATTAATTAAATGGTCATTTTTACCACAAAATGCATGTCTTTGGTTGACCCCAATATTTAACCAATCCCCTATTCTCCTCCACATTAATTATACTAGGCAAATGCATTATTTTGTCATTTTGCATTTTCAGCACAGCACCAGATTCCCAATTGCCAGTCCATAAACCTCTAGTGTCATAAATCTTTGTAATGTCCATAACATCTCTACACACAGTTTTAAATAGTCTTTTGGATTGCCTCTTTAAACTTAAGTACGAAATTGTATGAATTCTCATTTCTTAGCTTCTCTATTAAATGCTTGCATGACATATAAGTTCCAAGGATTTTCTTTCTTTTTTTATCATATTGTTACAATATTTTTTTCAAGTACTGTGCTTCCTATAAAAAATGTCAAAAAGTAGCTTCATTAATGCAAATAAATGCTCTTAACTCTCTGGGTTCAATACCCAGTGGTGAACTGATGATGTCTCATACTTCATACCTGTCCAGTTCATTTTCCTTTTTCCTACTTATTCTTACAAGATGCTTTATTCTTACTTTTGTTTTCTTCTCTTCTCTTATTTCAACTTCTCTTACCATTTATGCATACAATTTCTTTTCTTCCTTCCTTACTTCTTGAACTTCTTCTTCTTGTATTCTGCCTATTATTTCACCCTACAACACTGCCTTTTCAGTCTCTAGTTCACTGTGCTCAATTATTTTAAATAAAATCCCACAAACCCCCAACTGGAGGGTTGCAACAATACACACAGGTGTAGTAGCATCTGTTGCAAATTAATTTCACTGAAATAACTCCTCTGAATCCATAATATCTCCTTCGTCTCCTTCATTTTGCCTTTTAACCAACTCTGCTTCCCCTTTTTTACACACGTCTCCATTTTGTTCACTCCACTCAACATCCAATTCATTATTTAACATATCCGACAATTCTGCTGTTCGATTAACAGCTTCATTCAGCTCAAGAATGTGGAAAACATGTTCTTTCTCCTTCATGTTTGATTTTCAGCTTCCTGCTTTCCTGATCCACCTCTGCACCTAGGCTGGAAGTCAGGAAGCTCAACAGTGAATAGCGCCCCCTTATGCAAAGAATATATTTTTTATTAATATATATTACATATTATTTGCATATTTACATATTTACATTATATGCATCTATTTACAATTCTCCATACATTATACATTTCAATTTAAGCATCCCACACTCTTTTATCCATAACCAAAGCATTATTTATTTTCCAAAATCTTTGTGAAAGTCCATTTTCCATTGCATTTAATTTCATTTAGTCTCTCATTCTATATAGCCCATGAAGTATAAAATATTACTCTGTCCATTTTCTTCACTTCTTCCTGTCTTTATGCACCATAATAACCAAATTCTGTTATGCCAATATTTATTTGTTCAAGTTTTAACAAACTTTTCACCCTATTATCTTTACATATTTCTTTCCACAAATTATTATCTCTTCACATTTCAAAAATGCATGCTTAGTAGTCTCAAACTCTCCACATTTATTACATATTCTATCTTGTTTTTTTTTTTTTTTGCATGGCATATTTGCTTTAACCAGCAATTTTCTAATAGACAGTCTCCATAAAAAGTCATTACATTCTTTAATCTTTTTATAGTTATTATATATCAGCATTATCACTTTTTTTCTTGTATATTTTTAAATCTTTCCATGGATCAATACAATAAAATGCTATCATAATATTTAAGTAAAATTCCTTTCTATTTTTCTCAAATATATTCTTTTTTATTTTCTATAACACAATTTTGTTTTGGTTCTCTTTCAGTTTTTCATTCACAATGCTTTTACTTCATTTTTTAACTTCCATTCCTTCCCACAATTCTTTGTATTTATAATATAGTATTATTTCTATCAAGTTTTTTTTATTTTCCATCATAATTCCTTTTAATACCTTATATAAAAATAAAGATGCTGCATGTACTACTGGGTTTATTAAACCCAAACCTCCATGGTCTTCTTTCATATACAGAATCCCTCTCATAACTGAATTCAGTCTAGAGCCACATATAAAAGAAAATATAACCACCATTAGTTCCTTTTCATACATAATAGGAATCATATAGATGTTAGTGGGTCTATATTATATTCTCAAAAGCCGACATTGTCGAATCTGACATTGTTGGCACGAGAATATCGAACACTCAGAATCTCGAGTGAGTAAACGGAAATCTCCGTAAGGGGATATTTCCATTTACTGCGATGTAGAGCGGTCTCGGAGCTGGCATATTTAAGTAGCATGGGGAGTGGGGGTGCAGGGGGGCTTGCCCCCCTGCTTAAACCCGTCAGGGTAAAATTTAAAAGTTTTAATTTTTTTTTTTTCATTTTCAAAGTTACGGAACTGTGACAATATGGTATCGACCATATTGTATTCGATGTTCCGTAACTTCGATGTTAGCAACATAAGCATTTTTTTTCTATTACCATGGTGTTCAACAAACATGCTTTTTTCTATATGAAAATCTATATAGGTTCATAGGATGGTACTAGGCTATCGGCCCTAGGGCCTATACAAGCTTAGTCATAACAATTCCCTGAGTGTTTCTTCCCAGAATATTTACTTCCCTGTTCCCCTGTCTAGCAGGGTGACTAAAGTGATCCCCGGGGTGAATTTCCTATCTCCCATCCATTCGTCAAGGCTCCTTTTGAAGAGGGGCAAAGAGCCGCTCAGCTTGACAAGTATGGGCAGTCTATTCCAAAGTATGAAGAGTCTCTGGGTCAGGAACCTATCCCTCCAGCATGTTATGTTCATTGTGATGACTAGGTGTAGATCCCTGGAGTGTGTGGCTCTGAGGGATTGGGATTTCTTTAAGTGTGTCTAACAGCACTGGGTTTGACATGGTCTTGTATGTTAAGCAGAGATCACCTCTGAGTAGGTGATATGCGACAGAGTATAGCTGGAGTTTTTTTAGACGGTCAGCATAGGGCATCTGCTTTAGGCCTGTGATTCTTTTAGTGAGGTATTTCTGTGGCCTCTCCAGTTGTTGCAGATGTCATGTGAGGTACATACCAAATGGGGCATTGTACTCTGGCAATATTGTGGTATTGAGATGGGCCCTTTAGGGGGTGAGAGGGGGTGAGGTTGGCACTGAAACGATCTGCCAGGATATTGGCAATATCCTTGGGATCAGTATATTTAATGCCATTCTGTTGTAGCTCATAGCAGATCTGAGCATTGCCATTCAGATTCTTGACATAACTATAGAAAACTTTGTGGTTGCCCTTGGAATCTTTGGCAATTTTATTTTCATAACTAGCTTTGGAGGATTTTATGAGGGATCTCAGCTACTTAATGATGGCTGGTAAGGGAGTTTTTCACATCCTGGAATTTTCCTCTTTTTTCCAACAGTTTCTTCCTTCTTTTGTATAGTTTGTTTATGGCAGGGGCCACTAGATTGGGTTATTTTTTTGGAGGAGACCGTCTTGGTGTTATTTGGAATTACATGATTCATGCATGATTCATGCATGAGTAGATGTGCTCATACAGTGCCTTAGTGTAGGATTCAGTAGTCGAACTTTCAGTTCCCGTCTACATGGGTGTCATGAAGTTTGTCACTTCTGGCTTGAGTAGCATGAAGTTGGCTTTGGAGAAGTTTTTTATGGAAGTTTCTCTACTGGGGGATGGGGGTGGGATGTGGAGATCAAGGGTGATTAGCTTATGGTCAGACTTGACCAACGAGGGGGTGACCACTGGTGTGGAGCATTGATCTCCCATGTTGGTAATGACCAGGTCTAGGATATTTGAGCCGCTGGTGGGGCTATGGATTAGTTGATCCAGGGCATTGGAATTTATTAATTCCAAGAACCGTTGGGCAAAGGTGTTGGTACACAAGTAGTTTTCCCAATTAATGGCAGGGTAGTTGAAATCATCCAGTATTAGGGTGTTTGGTTGTATCTTAATATTTTCCAGTATGTTTAGAAAGGTGTATTGAGAATCTTGGGGCATGGTGGAGGACGTGTAGCAAGCTACAATTTGGACTGCAGTCTTACCTGGTGTTAGTTGCACCTGTAGAATTTCAAATGAATTGTGTTGGGCAACTAGCCTGGAGGCGTGAATATCCTTAGTGAATATGGACGCTCCTCCGCCTTTAGTGCTTTGGTCCTGGTTTGGTGGCCGAAAAGTGGGGTAAGAATTGTAGCCTGGTATTGCAGGAGTGCTGTCTGGAGCCTTCAACCAGGTCTCAGTTACTGGACAGATATCAGTGTTCTCCATTTTTAGGAGTGCCTCGATCGAGTGCATTTTGAGGTTTAGACTTCTAGCATTGAGTAGCATTACCTTCAGATTTTGCAGGCCTATATCTGTTATGGTGGTGGTTTTGTCCTTTGAGCCTTGCCTAAAAAAGGCACTATAGGGGTGGCAAGACCCTTAGCCAGTAACCTGAATCCCAGGGGCGACAGGTGCAGACCATCTCTGGCAAAGCATCGTGGTTTGTTGATCATGTTGTCCCAGACAAACAGATACTGGATCCCCTTTGAATGACATCAGAAACTTAGCCAATTGTTGAAGTCATTTATTTTGTCTGTATACTGTAGTAGCATTCTGGGCGAAGGCAGGATGCTACTCAGGGCTAGGGTCATACCTGCCTGGGTCACATGATCCGAGAGCTCTTCAATGTCTCTTTTCATGTAGTCCAGGGAGGTATGGCTCAAGCCATTCACTTCAACATGGACAGAGTCATATTTGTACTTGTGGAGTGACTTGAGTGCATGCGTTATGTGGCAGATCCTGGCACCCAACAGGCAGCTGACAGTAATTTTTTCCTTGTTCAGCCTGGTGAGTGGGACATCAGTGTACCTGACTATAGTCACCTATGACTAAAGTGTTGGGTACGTTGTCTTGGCTTAGGGGCTGCTGTTTGGTGGCACACTAGTGTTTTGAGCTATGTGTCACTTTGGTTGTAATTGGTGTTTGTTTGCATTTCAGCTTCGGAGATACTTGTTGCTTGGGCAGGTTAATGTTAAGGCCCTCCGCATAAATGGGTTTAGTGTTACTATGTGTGGATTTTGGTGGCATGAGTTTTGAAGGGCTATGTGTTGCTTGAGGTGTAGTGCAGGTGTTAACCTTCTCCTCTTGACTGTCTAGCACAATCTTGGCTGGAGAGAGCTTTGTTTCCAGTTTGGCTATGTTAGTGCATCTCTCGCAGGTTGTAGTGTTGGGTCGTAGGAGGAGATGATTGTCTGTGTACATGAGGCAATTGCTGCATTGCCCCAGTATATCCAGATTCACCAGGTGGACAGGAGAAATCACCGGAAGCTGATCCTTGGACATGCCTGATTCTGTGTTTCTTTTGTAAAATACAAGAGCTGTGTTCCCTTACCTTGGCAGGGTACTTTGCAATTATAGGCTATTTAGTGCCTATGACGTTCTTCTTGTTAACAAGGAGAATTGAGTGCTTGTAACAGTTTTAGGCTTCCTAGTGCTTTCCAGCAGGTTTTAGAGCAAGTGCTAGTCACAGGGATTCAGATTTTAGTGCTGCTACTGAGAAACCAGCTAGTTCTAAGGGAAAATATGAAGAGCAGACTTTCTGGCACCGGCAATAGTTTAAAGTGCTACACTAATGCAGAGAACTAGCAGATCTAAGGTAAAAAAATTGAAGAGCAACACTCAGAAGCTTACAAAAAATCCTGGATACAGCAAATCTACATCCGGGCTACACTAGTTCAAGGAAAAGTAGGAAGCACTTTTTTTTTTTTGTAGAAAGTGAAGAGGCAGAAGATAATGAGATAATTCAATATGCAGAAGTAAAAAGGGGTGGGCCTTTGATAAGTTCTCACTATTAACAGTAGAATGAGCTGATGTAATGTGACTGGGGGGAGTGTCCAGTATCAACTTTATACCAGAGGTGGGCAACTCAAAACCACCAAGGGTGGGAAAAAGATTTTCAGATTACAGAGATATTAATTCTGTTCACTTACTCTTACTAAGTAAGCAGGTAGGCCTCTAGACAAAGGATTTCACTACAAACTGAGGTCAACACTAACATATATTAGCTCAGTCTCACAACAAAAAAGGACAGTACAAATAGTTGTACAGATTACAGAGATATTAAATCTAAAGTGCAGATGATAATTGAGAATATACTCTTATCTTTTCTGAATATCACAGCAGGCAGTAAGTCATTTTGTCACAACAGTTTGAGGAACAGGTATATCTGATTTAAGGCACAGAAAACAGACCTATTATCCAGACAATACAGTTGCAGGAATGCCCTGCCCAGATAAAACCAGTTCTGTTCACTTTCTCTCACTAAGTAAGCAGATAGGCCTCTGGGCAAAGGATTTCACTACAAACTGAGGTCAGCACTAACAGATGTTAGCTCTATCTCACAACAAAAAAGACAATAAGAACAGTTGTACAGATTACAGAGATATTAAATCAAAAGTGCAGACGATAATTGAGAATAAACTCTTATATTTTCTGAATATCACAGTAGGCAGTAAGTCAGTCTGTCACAACAGTTTGAGCAACAGGTACATCTGATTTAAGCACAGAAAACAGACCTGTTATCCAGACAATACAGTTGCAGGAATGCCCTGCCCAGATAAAACCAGTTCGGTTCACTTTCTGTCACTAAGTAAGCAGATAGCCCTCTAGACAAAGGATTTCACTACAAACTGAGGTAAACACTAACAGATATTTGCTCTATCTCACAATAAAAAAGAAAGTAAAAACAGCTGTACAGATTACAAAGATATTAAATCAAAAGTGCAGATGATAATTGAGAATAAACTCTTATCTTTTCTGAATATCACAGCAGGCAGTAAGTCAGTCTCTCAGCAACATTTTGAGTAACAGGTATATTTGATTTAAGGCACAGAAACCAGAAACCAGACCTATTATCCAGACAATACAGTTGCAGGAATGCCTTGCCCAGATAAAACCAGTTATTTTCACTTTATCTTACTAAGTAAGAAGATAGGCCACTAGATAGAGGATTTCCTTACAAACTGAGGTCAGCAGTAACATATATTAGCTCTATCTCACAGCAAAATGACAGTAAAAACAGTTGTACAGATTACAGAGATATTACATCAAAAGTGCAGATGATAATTGAGAATAAACTCTTATCTTTTCTGAATATCACAGCAGGCAGTAATTAGTCTCTCAGCAACAGTTTGAGCAACAGGTATACCTGATTTAAGGCACAGAAAACAGAAACTAGACCTATTATCCAGACAATACAGTTAGAGGAATGTCCTGCCCAGATAAAACCAGTTCTGTTCACTTTCTCTCACTAAGTAAGCAGATAGGCCTCTAAACAAAGGATTTCACTACAAACTGAGGTCAACACTAACATATTAGCACTATCTCACAATAAAAATGACTGTAAAAACAGTTGTACAGATTACAGAGATATTAAATCAAAAGTGCAAATGATAATTGAGAATAGATTCATATTTTTCTGAATATCACAGCAGGCAGTAAGTCAGTCTCTCAGCAACAGTTTGAGCAATGGGTATATCTGATTTAAGGCACAGAAAACAGACCTATTATCCAGACAATGCAGTTGCAGGAATGTCCTGCCCAGATAAAACCAGTTCTGTTCACTTTCTCTCACTAAGTAAGCAGATAGGCCTCTGGACAAAGGATTTCACTACAAACTGAAGTCAACACTAACAGATATTAGCTCTATCTCACAACAAAAAGGACAATAAAAACAGTTGTACAGATAACAGAGATATTAAATCAAAATTGCAGACGATAATTGAGAATAAACTCTTATCTTTTCTGAATATCACAGCAGGCAGTAAGTCAGTCTCTCACCAACAGTTTGAGCAACAGGTATATCTGATTTAAGGCACAGAAAACAGAAACCAGACCTATTATCCAGACAATACAGTTGCAGGAATGCCCTGCCCAGATAAAACCAGTTCTGTTCACTTTCTCTCACTAAGTAAGCAGATAGACCTCTAGACAAAGGATTTCTCTACAAACTGAGGTCAACACTAACCAGATATTAACTTTATCTCACAACGAAAAGGACAGTCAAAACAGTTGTGCAGATTACAGAGATATTAAATCAAAAGTGCAGATGATAACTAGAATAAACTCTTATTTTTCTGAATATCACAGCAGACAGTAAGTCAGTCTCTCAGCAATAGTTTGAGCAACAGGTATATCTGATTTCCAAAAATTAGTCATATCCTTTATTTCTTTGAGTACATTATCCCATTGTTGTTTTATGTATTCATGCCTTCCAAATGTTAGTTCTAATATAGCTATATATTTTTATTGAACTCAACACCTCCTATAATACCTTCAAAACCAAACCCTTTACTTTTTCTCCCTATTTATGCTTAAACCATTTTTTTAATTTATTCTTAATTTTTCATTTACTTTTTTCACCCATGCTTTATATTTAACAGTTAATACAATAGCATCCAGACATTATTGGCAACTGTACTTCCTTCATCAGTTTGAATCCACCACCACTTGACATTTTATTAATTTCATTCACTATTTCATTTATAATTAATGAGAAAATTACACTACTAGCTGGGCAGCCCTGCTTTTTTCCACATTCTATTTTTATTTCTTCCCTATCCAACCATTTACATTTAGTTTCACATAGTCCCTTTCATTAACAGATTGTAATATTTTTGCTTACATTATATGCTTGTAAAATTCCACATAATGATTTATTTGGAATGTTGAATGTTAATATAGGCTTTACTTATATTTCCTATCATAACCTCCGCTTCTGCATTTTTATTTATGATATCATCAATTATTATCAATTATTTCTCTTATAATCCATAATAACTTTTGACTTCCTTTTCTTCTACATACATTTTGGTCATATATTCTATCCATTTTTTCTTACTATTTTATTATTCTCATAAAAATTTATAATCCATATTTTTCAATGTTATAGGGCTCCAATTTTTTATCTCATCTTTATTTTCTTTTTTAAATATACATTTTATAATTCCTGCACATATCTCTTTTGCTTTAATTCCAATTTCTAACTATTCATTCATAACTTCTATAAAAATGATTTTTGCCACACTTTCATTTCTTTATACATACCATATTCAGTTCAGTCCAGTGGTTTTGCAGAATTCATGTTAATATCTTTTAAAATTTCATTCAATTCTTCCAGGTATTTTTTGTTCTAAATACTCATTATCTTCCTTATTTAATTGTTCACCTTTATAAATTTGTTCTATGTTTTCTTCTCTTTTAACAAATAATTCCAATACATAATTATTTTGTATATTCCTTCTTGCTGTCTTATTTGATTACCTTCCTTATTTTTTAATTATCTTATTATTTTTCTTCTTTTATTAATATGGTGATGCCTCTTCTTTCTTTCCTTGTAAACATCATTAATTTTAATTTAATTCATTTTATATATTTCTCTTTCTTTTTCATAAAAGGAATTTTTTCTCTAAGTCTCTAAATGTTTCTTGACTTAACAACTTATATCTCTCTTTTTCTTTTCTTATCTTCTTCTTTACATATTCTAAAAACACTTTTTGACATTTCTCTTTAAAAATTAAGCCACCAAACAGTCCAATTCTCAGAAAACTCCCTCATATTCATATGATTTTTCCATAATTCCACAGGGTGTTCTTTGTGTTTCACTGTTGCTGTCATCACAATTGGGTTATCTGCTTGCAGTAGCACTCCGTCGGCCTGATTATCAAAGTCTTGGGTCCTGCATCGGTTGCTGTCTCATCTTCCATAATGTCAGGTAGTCAGGGGTATAAAGCATGCAGCTGACGCCATTACATCAGTCTTTCTTGCGTGTGGTGCCCGAAGCAGAAGCAGTTCACAAGTTGCGGTCGTCAGAGTCTGAAGATGCCTTGTTAGGTGAAAGCGCTAAGTCGTTCAATAAAACTACTGTGATTTTGGAGAGCATTCCTGTTTGGTTCTTGAGGTTGTGCTTTTACATCGACACTACTTGGTTGCTCAGTTGCCGGTTGCAGTGGCCGTGGTGCTGTTGTGTAAAATACAATATATAATGTTCCTCATAAAAATGCTGGAGAGGTGTTACAATTTAGCAGCCCTCAGTTTCAATACACTGCTAATGCTAATAGTATCATTTAGCCCTGGAGCCCTGCCTGCATCAAGCTTGAGTTGCCAAAGCAACTTTCTGTTCTCTAATCTTGATTCCCAACTCTCTCCCCAGGGGTCTACCAACACCTATCCCAACACCATAAATTTGATTTTCATGTCTTTACAAACCAAGGAATGTCTAAAAAAGGCGTTTGTGTCTTTGCCCCTGGTGACTTTGTACATATGTTCGTAGATTCTCCTTCTTAATTGCCTTTCAGTCTTACCTATGTAAAAACTCTTACAGAAGTACAGATCCCCGTATACGCCACACCTTTCATACCACAATTAAAGTGTTTGGAAGCCCTAAATCTAAATCTCCTAGATGGAATAAATACTACACTCTGCTCACAAATATAACTACACTGTTGACATGCCCCACATTTACGTGTTCCCACTCTGGAATTCTCTTGGGCCATCAATGTGTCATGTGCTCTTTCCAACAGCTCTTTTAGATTAATGTCCCTCCTCCTAACAAACTGTGGATAAGTTGGGAGGTACATCTTAATTTCATCATTCAGATTTAGAATAGGCTAGTGTTTCTTAACAAACTCCTCAACTCTAGTAGATATAGCCGAAAATGTGTGAATGAATACCCCTTTTTGATGGGGGTCCACTCTACAAGACCTCACGGATTGTTATTACCCGTACCTAATAAAGGAAAAAATTGTTTGTCCCTATTATCAATAACATCCCTAGCCATCCTCTCAATCAATTGTATAATCATATGTACAACCTCTTTCCAGGAATAACAAAGTTAAAATCTTAATCTCCTTCAGAAAATGTTCATTCCTACTCATCATCCTGGAGGCCCTGTTCATTTGGCCCTTCACTATCCCCTTCTTTTGATATAAGGGGTTGCCACTCTCGTAATGCAAATACGAGTTAGAAAATGTACTTTTTCTGTATAACTTAGATTGAAAACATTCATTGATGTTATCTTTAAACAGGGTCACATCCAATTAACCTATACTAGACTCACTCACCAAATGTGTAAAAGTCAGAAATTCGGTGGTCTGATTAATGTAAGACATGAACTCCTCAAATTTCTCTTTTGAACTGTCCCACAGTAAACAAATATCATCCAGGTATCTGCTGCAGTAAGTAATATTTCTACACCAATCCGTTTTAAGAACATAATTCTGTTCCCAATAATATGGTACACAATTGGCATAAAGGGGGGCACAAGGTGCCCCATGGCCACCCCTTTCTTTTGTTTGTAAAACTCACCATTGAAATGTATAAAATTATTATTGAGAATTGTTTCCATAAAATCCAGCATTAAAGCTATAGTGTTAGCATCCAGCCCAGTTTCAGTAGTCAAGACCTCCCCAAACCACTCAAGGCCTATTTCGTGCAGGATACTGGGGAATAACTCAACCACATCTATGGTGACTAAAAGAATATCAACCCCAAATTTGTCCGCAGTCATCCTTCTCAAAAAATCCCAAGAATCATTGGTAATGTGGGAAACTAAGGTAATAAACTTCTTTAACTTACAATCCACAAAGGTGGCTAAAGGTTCCATTATACTTCCTGCACCTGCTACAGTAGGTCTAAACTTGAGGTTGTCAATGCCCTTGTGTGTTTTCGGAATCCCAAACATATTTGGGATCCTAGGATTCTCCACATGCAAACAGTTATAAAGGCTTTCATCAATACTCCCTTGTAATAGATGGTCCAACAGGTAGCAATTAATTTTGGAGTAAGCTATGTTAATTTCATTACGAGAAACTAAGGAGTAGTGGTCAGGGTCCTGTAATATTCTGTACATGTAAGCTTCATAGTCTACCATGTACATTAAAACCACACCACCACCTTTGTCCAGATTCATAACCCTACAATTCTCTTCCTTCAAAAGCTTCAAAAATTTAATTTCAACCTCAGTAAAATTCTGGGCTGGTGCTTCTCTAAAGTCAAGTTCCCTTTTAACCAGTTCTTCAAAAATTCTTAAAACCGGATGAATGGGGGGATTAAACAAACTTCTTCTAGTCAGTTCACCTTCTTTTAATTATTTTCCCTTAAAAAACAATTGCCAAATTTAATTATCTAATAAACATTTTCAAATCAATGATGGTACTAGCCATCACTCGAGGACAATGGGTACATAATGAAATCCATTTGAAAAGAGACCGAAATGTTCATCTTTAAGAGCCATGTCAGTAAAATTGTAAATAGTAAAATTTCCTTGTTTACAAACCCTGCCATCACTAAAGTCAGTGTTGTTATTCAAATGAACCTCATTTACCATGGAAAGGGGCAACACCACTAGGTCTGAGGATAATCCCGTCCTTTCCCCATGTATCTGCCTCCCCTCCTCCCTCTTGAGTGTGGGAAGTCCTGAAAAGAATGTTTTCTCTGCTTCTCGGCCAGTCTCTCACTTCTCCTCAATTCTGGTTGTCCTAAAGGGCGTCCTGTGTGTTCATTAATATTGTAGCCCTCTTCTGTCCCTCCTGAAAAGACATTATCAAAATTGGGAGAGTGAGAAAACATTTTAGGCAAGAGATAGGCTCTACTTTCACTATATTCTACCAAATCCCTCTCCAGCTTTCTTATTTTCCTGTTTATAATTTTCTCACAATAATTATCAACATCCCTAAACAAATTGTCATATTTCACTTTTTCAACACTAAAAACATTGTCACTAGTAATCTTATTGTGTAAAGAATTCAATTAATTCTCCCTCTGTGTTTCATAATCTCTTATCATTCTTCTTCTGGCTTTTCCCGGTTAGGGGTCACCACAGCAAATTATCTGTCCGCTCATGATTGGGAGTGGAGTTGCATGGTGTCGAGTTGCCATCCTGGTGCCCAACCTTCCACAGAAGGCACACACATGCACACACTCACACCTAGGGCCAATTTAGAGTGTCCAATCCACCTACTGCATGTCTTTGGGATGTGGGAGGAATCCCAGAAACTCCGCACTGGGAGGAAACCTACGCGACCACCGGGAGGGCATGCAGACTCCACACAGAAGGCACTCCAGATGAGAATCGAACCAGAGAACCTCTTGCTGTAAGGCGGCAACGTTAACCACTGCACCACCGTGGCCACCCTTCATAAGATCTTATCATTAAATTCATTAATTCAATACCTGTTCTGTTGAACAATTCACTTAATTGTTGGTACAGTACACTATTGTAGTTAACATTGTTTGGAAATTTAAAAACCTTGAGACCCTTTGGAACTCGATTGACATGAACTCATTCTTTTAAATAATCAATTTCTAATTGGTTTGTTTTAAGAGCGTATAACTTTTCTTTAAATAATTTAAAATTGTCCAAAAAAGTCTCATTACTAAGGTTAAAAGTACCTTCGTTAAAATTAAAACACTTGGTAGTCCAAGATTCAAAATTAAATCCTTTATCAGTCACTCTGTTTGCATTACTGCCCCAGCTGTTCAAATTGTTGTCCATAGCGTTATGTTGCTGGCTTGAATGTCTGTAAGTTTGTATACTCGTGGCTCGTCCACCTCTGTCTCCCGAAGCCAATGAATTCGTTGTTGCATGCAAATTACGTGAACTAAGAGCCTCAGTGAACAGCTGTTGGTTACCAGGTAACCCTGATAATGTCTCCGACATTCGTTCACCGGTGTTCTCCACCAATTGTGTCAACAGAAGTACTACTTTGTTGAATTCGCCCCTTGTAACAGGCAAATTGTCCACCAAGTCCACTGATTCTTTCAAGATCGTTGGAGTGTCCATTGTCATGTCCGATTCTACTCCTTCAGCCATGGAGTTCGAAAACCATGTAACAAAAACACAAGGACCAGCACCAAAACCAAGTAATCCAAATTTATGGTGTTGGAACAGGTGTTGGTAGTCCCCCGGGGAGGGAGTTGGGAATCAAGATTACAGTACAGAGAGTTGCTTTGGCAACTCAGGCTTGATGCAGGCAGGGCTCCAGGACTAAATGATACTATTAGCATTAGCAGTGTATTGAAACTGAGGGCTGCTAAATTGTAACACCTCTACAGCATTTTTATGAGGAACATTATATATTGTATTTTCTCACTTATTCCCTTATAATTAGAGGTACATTCTAATAAAGTTAAAGTTTTCTGTATTTTAAATAGATCACTTTTAAACTGAAGCAGTGTATTAATGGATGCTGACAAGAATTTGTACAGAAACATATATAATTAATTGTTAGGCACTAATGAATTTATTTAGCCAATTTTATTGTTGTTAGTTTGATCACATGACTTTAAACAGGTATATATGGTGATTAATTGAGATGGTATTTTGTTCTGAGGAAGAATGGTATTGAACTGGGTGAAAGCGCTTAACTGTAATTGGTGTAGTTTTTACGTGATTGTTTTATACGTTGCAATTATTAAACTTGGTCCGATTCTACAGTCCTGTTTGCTGTGGATTACTAGAAAATCTTATGCTGAAAAATGGAAAAGATTCTGTGCCAGAAACCAAACTCAAGGGATGGCCACAGCAGCGCCCAATTTACCTCAGATTCTTCAATACTTAACTGAGTTGCTTCACAAGGGCCTTCCTTTTTCCGCCATCAAAATTCATGCCTCAGCCATTTCAGCTCATTACAACACAGAACCACTCCTCTTTTCTCACCCAGTGCTCAAACAGTTCCTCAGAGGGACCAAAAACTTAAGACCACCCAGGAGAGCCCCAACTCCAGCCCGGGACCTTCATTTTGTATTGGAAAAACTCATTCTTCCTCCTTTTGAGCCAGCTGCAACTGCACAGATAAAATTCCTTTCTTGGAAAACAGCTTTCCTTTAAGCAATTGCTTCAGCAAGAAGGGTATCTGAATTACAGGCCCTTATGGCAGTGGAGCCTTTCATCATCTTTCATGCGGACAGGGTGTCCCTCAGGACCAATCCCTCTTTCATGCACAAGGTGGTATCCAATGTGGCTCTTAATCAGTCCATTCATTTGCCAACCTTCTTTTCTAATCCACAGAACAAAGGGGAACAGATACTGCACTCCTTAGATATGCACAGACAACTTAGATTTTACTTGGACAGGACTAAACCTCAAAGGAAATCTGAACAACTGCTGGTGGGTTTTGCTGCAGAGGCAGAGGGGAAGGCTATTTCAAAGCAAACCATTTCTAAATGGATAGGCCATTGCATTCATTTCTGCTATAAGCACCATTGAAAACCTATCCCACAGGAGATTAGACCCCATTCAACCAGGGCTGCATCTACCTCTACAGCCTTTCTCAGAGGTGTCCCTACCAGAGACACCCTAAAAGCTGCTACTTGGAGTTCTGTGCATACTTTCACCAAACATTACCATTTGCCAATTTTCTCTAAATCCAGAGGTGGTTTTGCCACTGCAGTCTTGCAGGGCCTTATAGCTGATCCTAATGCTATCTAAATTCCTCCTCCCATCCTTAGCTTTGAGAATCTACCCAAATGTGATGACTGCAACAGTGAAACACGAAAAACATAGTACAGTTGTGTACACTTACCATAAATGTAGATGTTTGAGTGTATTCACTGTTGCAGTCCTGGTTACCCTCCCTCCAGCCCCCTGACTTCTTTTGGCTATACCTCTATTCTTCTTTATTATACTTAAAAGCTTTTTGGTGTATTTGCTTTTTTGTTGGAGGTATAACTTTGTATGTATATATTTAATTGCTTCCCATTAAGGGGGGCACCTGACATCTGGGGCAAGAAAAACTGGCATCGGCTGCATGCTTTATACCCCTGACTACCTGAAGTCATGGAAGATGAGACAGCAACCGATGCAGGACCCAAGGCTTTGATAATCAGGCCGACTGAGGGCTACTGCAAGCAGATAACCCAAATGTGATGACTGCAACAGTGAATACACTCGAACATCTACATTTATGGTAAGTGTACACAACTGTACTTTCTTTTTTCTCTTCTAAATCTAATTCATTTTCATCAATTCTCTTTATTCCGTTTCCCATTCTTATATATTCTTCATTTTCCTGTAGTTTAACCCATGTAGCCATATGATCCGAGAATCCAGCATACTTAATTTCTTTTTTTATAACTTTTAAACTATTGGATATTTAAAAAAATAATCAATTCCTGTCCTAATTTCATTCCTTTTATAGGACCAGTGGTTATTTTCCCGGTCCAGTGGTTATATTCCCATACACTTAATGTTCTACTTCTCAAAATTTCTTTAGCCATTTTAACATCACAATTGCTCTTATTTTTTTCTTAAATTACAATTAAAATCACCCACCGCTATAATGTCCATATTTACACAAACATATTCAAGAATATTTTTAAACATCATTTCTCTCTCTTTTTTGTTACATATGCATATAAAGCTATAATTCTATACACATATTTTTCCATCTTACTTCTATTACTATAATTAGTCCTTGTTACACTATGGTTCCATCTAATATTTTAATGCTTTCTTGACATAATATACATATGCCTGAGCATGTTTCTTTCCCCATGTTCCAAACAACCAGACCTTTCCAAAGTTTTTCAGTTTGTGTTCTTTCTTCCTCTGTTACTAATCTGATATCTTCTAAAACAATAATATGTGTATCTTCTGCCACACACCATTGTAATATACCTATTTTACTCTTAAGATTTTTCATACTGTTCACATTTAAAGATAATATTTTCAGCTTTTAAGAACAGTTAGTATAATAAAATATTTATCCCTCCCCTTTCTTATTTTCAATAAGCATTATGTTTTTGAATTTTTTTTCCCTTTCTTTAACTCTTTTCCATATCAAATTCTTTTTATTTTTACTGTGTGCCAATCAGCTTCCCCTCACTTGTCTCCTCTGTTTCTTTTTCCTTGTTACTTTGTTCCACTTCATATATAACCTCTTTATCAGTCACATCTTTTTGTACATTTTTTGAATAAAATATTTTACTGTCTTTATCCTGTATAACATCATTTTTATTTTCTTGCACATTTGTTTCACATTCTAGCCATGAATGACCAGTGTTGCTAACTTTTTTGCACTTTAAATCACATTTTTTGCATTATGCCCTGTTTTAGTACATAAATATAATCTTTTTTTATCACATTCATTGATTAAATGATTATTTATATATATATATATATATATATATATATATATATATATATATATATAAATAAACATATAGAAAAGTAAATAAATACATACCTATATATGAATATCTTTGTATGTGCCTAAAACAAAATATAGCTATATATATATATATATATATATATATGAGTATGTATGTGTGTGTGTGTATGTGTGTGTGTGTGTGTGTGTGTGTGTGTGTGTGTGTATACATATATATATATATATATATATATATATATATATATATATATATATGTAATGCAGTCAGACATCAGAAAATGGGGGTCAATGGGCCCAAACTTGGGACTTCTTTTAAATATTGCCCTTATCCCTCCCTCCCTAGCAGCAACTGTTCTGCCTTGCAACAAAACAATAAGTTCAGCCAAGTGTTCAATCCAGGGCCCTGTAAACCACAATCCAAGCAATGTACCATTACACCATCTGATCTCTATAAAATAGTGATGATTTTCCAAGCATATCAGTTAGTACAGTCATTCAACAGTAGGGAAAGGAGTCTGTAGAATCAGTCAGGTTCTCTGTATATACATGTATATATGTATGGAGATGCATATATGTGGGCAAATCTATACATGATATATATATATATATATATATATATATATATATATATATATATATATATATATATATATATGCATACGTGTGTGTGTGTGTGTGTGTGTGTGTGTGTGTGTGTGTGTGCGCATATGCATAAGTATGCATAAATATATAACAGCTACAAACACATGCAATCTGAGGGTCATGCTGCTGCACCCTAGAAGTCTAAATCTGAAAATGCACTCACTGGAAGTATTCCTTAAAATGGGGAACAATGACATCTGTGCTGTAACAGAGACCTGTTTAAAGGCAGCAGGAAGCACCCCTGCACTACCAGCATATAACTCATTCCACACCTTTTGGCTGCAGAACTTGGACTGAAGCTCCAAAGGTGGTCGTATTTCCGTATTCATAAAGGGTGCACACATCTCCAGAGTGGTAGACCAACATTATGCATCACAGATCCTGCAGGTGTAGCTAACACTGGGTAAGACAGTGGTTCAGGTTGTAGCCTTCTATAGGTCCCCAATCATGTCCCAAGACTCACAGCCCATGTCCCTAAACACACTGGAAAATATTAATGTTCAACCTAACACTCTCATACTGGTTGACTTCAACTGCCCCACCACTAACTGGGAAATCTACTAATGTACCAATGCACTTGCCCATCACATCAACCTGGTCCTTACTAACATGGGCAACTGTTGGTGTACACCAATAGCCAACTCCTCCCTTATTATATCTGAACACAAAGTAATCACCTTTGGAAATCCACAGCTCCACCACCCATGAACAGGTAACCACCATGGAAAGCATGTCCAAAGCTAACTATGGCCTCCTAAAAACAGAGGTGGCTAACCTCACAGCAGCCATGCAAATGGAGACTTGTTGCATGACTGCTGAATCAAACAACAATGAACTATGAACATGTACACAAATGCATGGATACTGCCAAACCCAATAGAACCAAGACCCTCACCTCCAAAAAAAGGAAGCCAATCTGGTGGCCCCCGGCCATAAAGAAACTGTACAAAAGAAGGAGGGAACTGATACAGAATAAGGTGAAATCCCAAAACTGGAAAAAGAACCCTTTATCAGCCTCAATTAAAAGTTGACATCCCTCATCAAATACTGCAACGTTAGCTGTGAAAACAGAATTGGAGCACATAGACAAGATAACCACAAGGCCTCATACAGTTATGTAAAGAATCTCCATGGGAATACCAAGATTTGCTCTGAGCTTCTAGACAATGGTACCTCCTAGATTGAGCCAACAAATATTGCCAATATACTGGCTGACATATTGAGTAAAAACTTTACCCCTCTCTCCCCAAAAGGACCAATCACAATACCAGTACACTGCCAGGCACCCAGTATTACTACTGCACAGGTTAGAACACCACTGTCCAAGGCCAACAATACAGCTTCTGTATCCCTGGCTGTGTTCTACATGAACTACAGAGTGACCTGGCAACTCACCTGTGTGCCCTGTCCAAGCACAGCCTCACCTCAGGCTTAGTCCCTACTGAATTGTGCACTGCTACAGTCACCTCTCTCCATGAAGGAGGTGTGACTACAGACCCTGGGAACTACCACCCCAGTTGCCTGACATGTCTGCAAAGCTATGGAATGCATCATCATGCACCTAATAAACAGTGATATGGGAATCTGCAGACTCAGGATCCCACATAGTTTACCTTTGTGAAGGGTAGGTCATACCTGCTCAATCAACCTGGTCAACTTCTTGGAGTCAGTCACCTGAGCTGTGGATGAAGGCAAGGTGGCACATACAGCCTACCTTGATCTGGCCAAAGCCTTGGGTACTATCTGTGAGGCAGTTTGCAAGAGAACTACTGATATAGTGGTTGATGCCTAGCCAAGGGTGTTTGTGTACAAATCCTGGTGGAGAGTGGTCTCTGAGTATTAGAAGGGTTGCCTACATTGTTAACTATTCCATGCTGTCACATAGTCATTGCACATGGCACTACAAATTTAGGGCTGTAGATTGTCTACACCATCATCTAAGGTGTTTGACAACTGTTGGCCTTGTAATGTGGTCATTGGGACATATACTAAGTCATCAATATAATAATTTAGCAAAACCCACCCCCCAATGGATCCTGTTATTATACAATCATACCAACACTCACACAGAATACTGATGACAGACACATGCACTTGCCAGTACTGAGTTTTGAATCCCTACCTATCTATATATTGCTAATACAGTATTATGCATATATCGCACATGCCATAGAGCTTATAGGATGGATGTTGTCCCAAGGTACTTCGAAGGTGAGGAACATCACCAGTCCTTGTAAATAATGGCACTGGGTGATAGATTTCATAAAATATTGCATTTTACACACACATTTACGAGGAGTGGGGTTTGAACCTCTATCTAACTATGCTTTCAGACCCTTAAGGTTACGCATTTATCACACGCACCACTGAGCTTATATTATTTAGATCTGCCAACAGGTAATTCTAAGGTGAATGATATCTGCAGAACTACTAAAGTAGGGTACTGGTTGTAAATGGGGCCAAAATCTTTAAGGTACAAACATATATATATATATATATATATACATATACATATATATATATATATATATATATATATATATATATATATATATATATATATTTACACATACACACACATACATACACACACACACACACACACACACACACACACACACACACACACACACACACACACACACACAAAAACTGCTGCCAGGAATGAGATTCAGACCCCTACCTATGTAGTTATTGCTACTACAGTATTATGCACTGATCACATGCGCCACGAAGCTTAAAGATTAAGCAGCATCCAAACATACCTCTAAGGTGAGTGACATCAGCAGCCATTTTAAAGTATTACACTTTGAAATGTACTGGCTATGTATGGACACAAAATACTTCAACCTACAGATATACACATGCACTCACACAAACAGACACACTTTTACAATTGCTAGAAGTGAGATTAGAATTCCTACTAAGTAGTGTTTTGTAGTACAGTGGGAGGGCGGCCACAGTAGTGCAGTGGTTAGCATTGCCACTTCACAGCAAGAGGTTCTCCAGTTCGATCTTTGGCTGGGGTACCTTCTGTGCAGAGTCTGCATTTCCTCCCTGTGGTCACATGGGTTTTCTCCAGGTGCTCTGGTTTCATCCCAAAGACATGCTGTAGGTGGATCGGACACTCTGTGTTGGCCCTAGGAGTGTGTGTGTGTGTGTGTGTGTGTGTGTGTGTGTGTGTGTGTGTGTGTGTGTGTGTGTGTGTGTGTGTTCTGTGGAAGGTTGGGTGCTGGGCTGTCAACTTGACACTGTAAAAACTCCACTGCCAGTCATGAGCAGACAAGTGATCTGCTGTGGTGACCCCTAACCGAGAAAAGAAGAAGTGTTTTGTAGTACAGTTATCACGAGCACCAGGGAGCCTATATGTTGGAGAGTTGTCCAAAGGTATCTTTGAAGGTGAGTGACATCAGCAGCACTGCTAAAGGAGGAGTAAGGGAAGTGTAGTGAGTGTAAATGGCCTCAAAATGATGTCTTTAGAAAGACACGCACACAGTTTTACAGTTGCCAGGACTGGGAATAGAACTCTTCCCTAGCTAGTTTGTGACACTAGAATATTACACAGTTATCTGAAGCACCATGGAGCTTATATATTAGAGAGCTGTCCAAAGGTATCTTTGAAGGTGATTACATCAGCAGCAGTGCTGAAGAAGGGGTAAGGGAAGTGTAGTGAGTGTGAATGACCATAAAATTATGTCTCTACAAAGGCACACACACTCCCACAAACACACACATTTTCACAGTTGCCAGGACTGGGATTAAAACTCCTACTTACCTAGTTTGCTACATTACAGCATTATGCAGTCATCACAAGCACCACGGAACTTATAGAGCCGCAAGTTTACCAAAGGGTTATTTCAAGGTGACTGACAGCAGGAGTGCTAAAGTAGAGCAGTGGGAAGTGTAATGAGTGTGAATGGCCTCAAACACATTCATCTAGAAACACACACACACCTTTACATTTGACAGGACTAAGATTACAAATGCTCATGACTACTTATTTGTACTATAGTGTTACACTGTTATCACAAGCACCGCTGAGACTATAGGGCTGAGGGCAATGAAAAGGAATTTTTACAGTGAATGACATCAGCACATCATGTGATATAGGCCAATGGGATATGTACTGGGTGGGAAAGGCCTCATAATGGGATTCTCTCTGTCGCTGTCTGTCTCTCTCCTACTCACGTTTGTGTGTATGTATGTTTGACATATTATATTATGTTGTCCTTCGATATGTATGAGTATTCCAATCCAATGTGTATGTGTGTGTGTGTGTGTGTGTGTGTGTGTGTAAAGTATAAATGGTGTACAATTTGGTGTGTGTGCACAGACATCTGCGAATAACAGATATCTTTAGTCCACTGTGTTATCAGACATGAGCTTCATTTCTCTAAGTGTAGGAGCATGCCCAGTATGACCTTCTATATTGAGTGTGTGCATCCATTCCAGGGAGAGTTGTACTCCAGTCCAGAATTTTGTGTGCTACAGCTACACCTAGCAACCTGTTTCTGCAGGATATCTGTAGATAGGTTGCCAGTATGGAGACACAACAGGTGTAACATACGGGGGATACTGTAACTATTGCTGTCTGTGCTACTTGTGTAACATGGTTGGTTGTAGCATAGATTTTCTGATATATGGACTGTTTTACACTGTGATGTATCATGTCATCAATTACTGACAGATATAATTCTTTACTCACAGTTATTTACCATGGAAATACAAGATGAATGAAGCTGAGACCAATATTCTGAGGCATAGACTACACATTCTGGCACACTCCTGCCATTGTGGAGGGGTAGCTACAGACAATAGACTGCTGGTTCTGTGTAAATGGTCCAGCACCTTGGTAGTATGCTGGCTGGGGATCCCTTTCTTATGCTTTTCTCAACTTAATGGAATGGCTATATCCTGCTGGGGCCATACCTCTCAGCTGTACAGATACATCCAGGTTATCCAGAGGCAGGACTCATATATCTGGTCAGTTTACCTTCACATTGTGGTTTACAAGCAGTTTTGTGGTTATTCATTCATGGGTTTGCAGTCAGGGGGTAGTATGGGCAGACATTAGATTTTCAGACTTTACACATTCCATGACATCCATGCTTCTACACCCCCACTCTGTTATTTTCTCCTCTTCCTAACATTGTAGAAGCAATATCTCAGAGGTATCCCTATAGCTGGGCCTTTACCCCAGTAGTATTTATGGTCTGGTGCACAGTTCTTGCACTAGGACATGAGGAGGCATGCTACTGGCATTTGTCAGCATGGCTTTGCATTTGTTTTTTGTTTACTGTGTTAGGTTGTTAGTTAGGACCCCTGACACTCTGTACATTGCCACTATGGGTGAGGCATGGGCCTTTGCCAGAGGATTGTAGGCCATTTGAGAATGCTGCAGGCCATCTGTAGCAGGCCAGTGCATTCTGTCACTCATACGTTCCCAGGCTGCAAGCCAGTGGATTACCCTGGGGTGAAAGTGTTAAGTGGTTTAGGTGTTCCTGTCAATCCTTCCTGTTCATACTGATCTACGATGTGGGCAGGTTGCTACTTACAGCTAAGGACACACCTGCATGGGACACCTATTCAGCATGCAGCATCGTGTGTGTATTCCCATACAGAGATGGGTTCATGCTGTACTCATTCTCTATAGCAAGGATGACCTGTGATAAACCTGTGGCTGATGGCGGGGTGAGCTGAGTGCATGTGTGGTATGGAAGCTAACAGTACCTGACTCACAGATATACCTGGGACATTCCCCTTATGCTGCCTGTCATTACTTTATATCTGTGCCTTTTGTGGTCTGCCAGTGATTGGCCAGACCAGCAGTATTCCATACTAGAGGGACAACTAATGTGACGCTAACCTCTATGTATAATTCCAAAGTTGTGTGCAGTGACAGTTATTTTACGTGCACTCTGTGTTGGGTACTTCCACCTGTGTACTGTTTCTATGTATGGACCCCCATTCATGGAGTCTCCAGCTTTCCGACGGTGAGATATTGACATTGGGACAGTGTGTATGTACAACTACTGACATGCAGTTTACTGAGAAGCAGTTTGGTTGGCACTGCAGTTGTTGGAACATAGCCCTGTCGACTGCAGTACTGTACCTAAGCCACTGAGACACATCCATCCAGGCCCACATGCTGACCACTTCTAGGCAATATTAAACACACAACAAACATACCACACTGACCACTGCATATTGTACACATGCAACAATCTATCATGTAGATTGGGACAGCTCTGGCAATCAGTGCTCCAGTGATATTACTCCTCAAACTTGCATGTTAATGCATTTCTACATGGGATTGTGAGCTGGGGGGGTGCACACCTGAAGACAACCATTTGCAATGACTGTACTGGTATTTCACTTGCTCTGTTGGCTTCCATTTCATATTGTATTGTGACCTATCATGCAGAAAGGAGGCATATCAGTAGAGTACACATGTTGGATTTTAATGGCATAAATTTCAGTTTCAGGCTTCTTACCCTTCAAAACTAAAATGCACTACCAGACCTGTTGTAGTATGTCTGTGTAGGTCTGGAGAGGGGCTGCTCACCATTGACATTATTTGGAGGCCCTAGCCCAGCCATTCGTTATGGTCATCTACATCTGTCCTGCTGGGTGAGGCATGTGACCCTCACTGAGATCCATGTGTGTGACCTATGGACACCCACAGTTATTTGGCCACCACATGTACTGAGGTGGGAGTTGTCACCTTATGTTGTACTGCCTAGTATGTTGACACCAGTATTTGTTATGGATTTCCTGCTGTCCCATATAGCTATCAGCTGTCTGATGATATCCCATTCAGCCATCCAATTTCCTTGCATGCTTGCATCCATACCATACATACAACTATCAGAACATACTATTCCATTCACTAATTGATAGGAAGAGTGACTTACCTTGTTGCTGGGCCAGTATTGAGGATGGTGCTGGAGGGCTGACTATGTCAGATGCACATAGTACACTCCCTATACATGGTAAAGCACAAGTAGTGTCATGTTTGGCATCCATTTTACTGTATGTACGAGTTGGAGTGAGGTATCAGTCCCTGCGTCCCTACAGTGTCAGTGTGTATGTGTTATGCTTTGCCTCTTTGCCAAGGACAGGGCATACTGGGCACGCCTCCATCTGCCTTCAGGGGCAGGCACAGGAAGTTCTTCCTCTGAGTCCCTCTGTGCCTGTGGTGGCCTTGGCAATGGTGAGGGGCTGTGTGGCCCCTTCCCATGCTGTTCCTGCTGCAGCTATTTCTGCAGAATCATATTGTGTAGCATGGCACATACTACTAACATTTGTCCACATGTAGCTAGGGAGTACTGCAAGGCTCCACTGGATATGTCAAGGCAACGGAATTGTCACTTATGCATCCCAAACACATGCTCTACAATGATCCTAGTTTGTGCATGTGCCTTATTATGGCGTCCTTGTTCGGGTGTGTGTGCATTTCTGATGGGTGTCATCAGCCACAGCTCCAGTGCATAGCCAGCATCCCCCACTAGATGGCCATATGGGATGTCACCCCCGGCAAACCCCTGATACAGCTGTGAGGAATGCCAGATGTGGGAGTAGTGATAGCTTCCAGGGCTGCCAGCACACACTTGCATGATAATGCTCTGGGCATCGCACACAATCTGGCAATTGATGGAGGGAAAGCCCTTGTGGTTTGTGTAGCCCCTACCCTGCTTGCTGGGTGGTGCTTTAATGTGGATGTGCATGCAGTCTAAAGCACCAGCTACCTCAGGGTATTCTGCTATAAGATGGAAGAGATGCATACTTCTGGTCAACACCTCACGGGTGTTGGGAAAATATATGTGCTCATTGGCTTGTGATGTCGTGGCATCCAGGAACTGGTGGAGTACCCTGGATGCTGATGCTTGTGAGACCCCCATGATATCCCCAGTTGGTCTTTGGAAGGTACCTGTGGCTAGTATTCTTAAGCCTACACATACCTTGGTATCCACTGGGATGGGTTCCCTTCTGTTAGTTCTGTGTGTGAGGCATGGCTGGCACAGATCAAACATTTGTTATACAATGTCCCTGTCCATCCTATAGCTCTCCACTATCTCCAGCTCATGTAGACCCTGGTAGGATACCCTGGGTCTGTACACTCTTCTCCTCCTCCTCACTGTGGGTTGGTTGTCAGCATTCTCTTCCACACCACCCTCAGCCTTTAGCACATATTGATAGAGTAAAGCGGCAGCAGCCACTAACATTTTTAGTTAGTTTTGCCAGTTAAATATCCCCTGTCTGTGTACACTGGTGGTGTAGAATTTGTGGGAAAAACCAGTCTGACAGGTGCTTGCATAGTTTATAGTGGTGTTCTGGGCTGTTGCCTGTGTAATTGGCTGATTCTGATACATTCCACCTGCCAGCTATACTATTTCTCCTTGATTGCTTTCCTACTGCTATTCTCCCTTACCAGTTCCCTCCTAGTTTAAGCCCCGAGGCATGCCGCACATTCACAGTGCTCAAATGTAAACACTGCTGCTGTTTCCTGTTTTTTTTTTGTTTTTTAGCTTAAAACTCGGTGCATGCAGCACACACCCATTTAAGCAATGTAAACAGTGCTAATGCACCCCCTTCCTTAGCTGTGCTTAGCTAAGGGCAAACAGTGGCCACTGAGCTCCAATGTGCTTACAGCAGGCATTACACACACCCTTTTCCTGTTAGTTGCTCCTCCTGCCTACATGATCTTGTTCTAGTACCTACACGGTTAGGTGCAGTGTGTGGACTTAGAATATTTTGTGACTCAGTAACATTCCCTCATTGCATACCCCAGTATGCAGGTCATTAGTTACTACACTAAAATGGACCCTTTCCCCTTGACAACCAGTGCTCCCTGATATTGTTTACAGTCTCCATGCCATAGACTATAATGGTAAAATGCAGATTTACCTTAAAATTGAGTTTTCCCATTTTTTTAAAATTTTCGGCACAATCGTGTTTGTGCGCTCTGCCTTATGCTTACATGGCTGAGCTTGGCCAAAAAAAAAAGTTTCATTTTCATTAAAACAAAACAATTTTTCATGCCAATGGCCTTATATTTGGCCATTGGTATGAATAAAAAACATAATACATGCTTTTACATGAGCTGTCATGCCTCCGTTTTGTCATTTGCAGAAATGTATTTGGTTAATAATCGAATACATTTCTGCACTAACACTGTTCTAACATGGAGTCTGGGCAGCTTGGTGAATCATTAAATCACCTCATTTGCATGGTTTTCACCAGCAAATGAGGTGATTTGCATGCCGCATGGTTTTACATACAAGAACCCGCATGGTTTTACATACTAGAACAGAGTAGGGCCGCTCCTGCATGTGAAAACGGCACTATCCTGAATCGTTCGGTGGCCATTTTCCATGCAGGAGTGGCTACACTGTTCCTGCATGGAAAAAATGTCTTCCTGAATCCCAGGGACTGTATTTGCTGGGTGTAGCAATTTCAGTGATCAATGCTACTTTTGTCTTCTTTTCCTGGATTGCTATATCTGGTTTTCTTGCATCAATTTTTTGAACTGTTGATAATGGATGAACCCATGTATATAAACTTCATACTTTTCTATTATGCTTTGTGGCTCATGTTTCCAATGTTTTTCAGCTGCTTCAATATTATAATATTTGCACAATCCCCATTCAACAGTCTTGCCACATTATTATGCCTTTCAGTATACAGTCCTTCAGCCATCAGTATATCACAACTAGCAAAAAGACGAGCAAATGTTTCAAATTATGTTTTACAAAGCCTATATTTGTCTGTTTCTCCTACATGTTCAATAGACTTTGTAAACCAATGTGTATGCAGTTCACTAAAATTCACCTCCTCTTAACTAATTACAGCTGAGGGTGACTCCAGGTATTTCTGCAGTTACCTCCTACTGTGTCTCTAGGCATCAAATATTACTTGTTCATATTTGCATTAATAATTCCAAAACCATGCTACATACAAGATATCAGAATATTTTAATTTGAAGGATACATGATGACAAACACAATCGTATGGATATTTGAACTTTGTCAGTGGGTATTTATTAGAACTGTAATGTGATAACTTCATTTTTTAAAGGCTCAAGACACACCCACTGGGAGATAAAGGCACACACTCAAACGAGCTGTACTGAAGGGAATGAGTTAACCATTCCTGGGTTAGATCTTGATCAACATAAGGTTGTTCCAAGTATTTTCTATACTTGCAACTGTATTTATGTATTTTTCACATTTCTTACCTTCACCTTATGTTCTTTTTTTTTATTTTTTGGCATATTCAGTTGCTGCATGATTTTTATCTACTTCTAGTTTGATTTTCATTCCCGCTTGATAGTGATAATGTTCTGCTAAACTAAGCTCCTTAGGTTTCAATACTTCCACTATGTTTGGGTATTGTGAAGTCAGCAGATATGTATGCAGTCCCATGACTGCATATCTATACATATAGACAATTTCGAGTAGGCCCATACCTCCTTTAGAACAGGGAATATATATAGTCTTGGTATACACTGATTTTTATATATCATTTGATGAGCATGAACCAACCTTCTTGTTTTCCTGTCCAACCTATCTAACACCTTTTGGGCTAGTCAGTCACTCCCAAACTATAAGTTAGGACAGGAAGAGCAAATTGGTTTATAGCTTGGCCTTTGTTCTTAGGTTCATAGGTTGGTACTAAGCTATCGGCCCTAGGGCCTATACAAGCCTAGCCATAACAATTCCCTGGCTATTTCTTCCCACACTATTTACTTGTTTATTTGTTCCTAGATGTCAGTGCTGTTTTCAGTATTAATTTTAGTCTTCTAAAATATTCCTTACTAAGTTTTATTCACATTTGTTTATGTTTTGTTGTTGATCCTTCATTTCCCAAGTATTTATATACTTCCTCTTGCTCAAGTTTTTATGTCACATTCCTGTTACAAACTGATGGTTTATGGGTGCTGCATCTTTCCTGCTTTAAAGGTTGCTTTCGCACATTTATCAAGACCAAATGACATTCTTATATCATCTGAAAAAGTTTGACCATTTGCAGTTGTGCTTTCAGTTCCTCATCTGATGAACTACACAGTTTTAAATCATCTACAAAAAGAAGATGAGAAGTTTTTATACTTCATTGTTTTCTGGGAATGAAATTGTACCCATAGCCTAATTTGTTAAGAAGACAACTTAATGGGTTAAGGGCAAGACAAAAGAGCAGCAGTGACAAAGAGTCTTCCTGGAATATGCTCCTTTAAATTTTTATCCCTGGCATAATAATTTGTCCTTTATCATGGCTTAACTGCAAAGAGATTTTCCACTGTTTTATGGCTGCCATAATCCTATCGATCAGTGTAGGGTGCATCTTATACAATTTTTAAGCACTGTTTTATCCATGAATGTGGGATGCTATCAAATGCTTTTATCTAGTCTGTTTATGCCATACTTAGATTCTTCCCCATTTTACAGTTTTCTATTATGACTTTATTTAATAAGAAATGATCCTTTGTTCCATATGACTTTCTTTCGTTACACTTTTGTTCTAGTGCCATGATTAAGTTTTCTTCTATGTGACCATAAACTCTGTCAGCATCAATACCAGTGTATAGTTTATACATCATCAGAAAGTAAGTTATTGGTCTATAGTTTTTAGGGTCTGTATTAATTCTGCAAAAGACGTACTCAATGAATAAATCTTGAGTGAACACCAGCTGCTGGAATTCACTTCAGTGAACCATGGAATTTTTCCCATGGTTTGCTGAAGTGTATTTCAGCAGCTGATGCTCAGTGAAGACGTATTCAATGAATGTCTTTTGCAGAAATAATATAGACCCATTTTTAGTATAGCTTGCAGGTTCACTTTTAAATAAGAGTATTGTTTTTCCTGTTGTTATCCAGGTTGGTGTTTGTCCTGGGTTCGCATACAAATTGTTCTTACTCATGGCTAAATCGTTTTTACTCAAGGGTAAATCTTCTTTTACTTCTTCTATCCATTTAGCATCTTTGTTATGTTCCACAGGATCTATATAGGTATTTCTCCAAAATGCATCCATTTCTTCTTTTTTGGTGGTTTCAATTTCTTTTCACTTGTTTCCCAATTCTCTATAAACAATTTTTTGGGTACTCAAAAAATTTCTGATTTTGTACTTTTCCTTTATATATATATCTGTATAGCATCTAAGTTTTTCTGCCTGTGCTGATATTTTTAGTTTATTATTTGTGATAGTGCATGATAGATCCTGATCTGTTTTGAGTAATGTGCATTGCTTTTATCATGTCTATGTTTCTGAGTATTTACTTTGATTGGATCTCTCTTCTGTACACTTCTAACAGTGACACTTCATCTTAATTGCTTTATAGTTTTTTCTATTTGATACTTCCATGATGACATTGGATTTCTCCCTTTCCTTTCTCTTACTACCTTGTGTTTTTGTGGTAAGACTTTTATCTGTTATTAATTTAGTTGCAGAGTAATATATCCTATTTACTTCTGTTACATTATATGAATCTCTATGAACAATCCTAATTACTGTGTGCATTTGGTTTATCAGACTTCTAACTTTTTGAGTTTTATTGACTTTCTGTAGTATATTTCTTTCCTTAATCTGTCCATCTCTATTAAATCAAGCAACTCTTCTCTTAAATCATTTTCATCTAAACTGATGACACATTCTTTGTTCTCTATTTCCTGTGGGCATTCTATAGAAAGTTCCACAGATCTTCTTGTGCCACATTCTTTTCAGTTTCATTCTGTGTCATCCATTGCTCTTTCATATGAGAACTCACTGGCTTATCACTCCACAACACTGACTGGCATGGTTGCCAACATTTCCTGTTCATTCCCTTGCTGTGTAACTCAAAACTTTACAATTGTACTGATTTCCTATGGAAGGTTCCAAAGTATCTTCATATAGCAACTGATAAGATGTTTCCTGCTCCACAGGTTTCTCCTTAATTTGGGGATCCATTGCTCTGTCCTGCTGTGATGTTATCAAAGTTAGATTTTCTACATTAAATCCTTCACTTCACAGGTAATTCATGACCTCACTTTCTATTTCTTTAACTTCTCCATTACTAATCCTCTTAATCCTCTTTATCTCTTTGTTTTCTTATCTTTGTATTGTAAAATTTTCCATATCTGGAAGCTGTTGCTTATATTTCTCTTCAAATATCTTTGGTGCTGATCTTTATGTATTGATTAGTTTGCTTACTCCTTTGCATACATTTTTCACCATATTAAATCTTTTTCTCTTTCCTATGCCCATATTTCTTCTTCAGATGTGTCCTGCTCCTCCTGTTTCTCCTTACCCGGAGGACTTGTTCCATCATGCTGTTACTATAACCTGTATTAGACGTTCTGCACTAAATCCTTCACTTTGCATGTATTTCATAACTTCAAGTTCTATTTACTAATCTTCTGTTCTACATTCCCTCTTAGTGATCTTATTTTTTTGTTTTGTGAAATTTTCCATATCTGCATGCTTTTGGCTGTATTTTTCTTCAAATATATTTGGGACTGCCTTTTTTCTATTGATTAATTTGACTTTTTCCTTTGCATAAATATTGCACTGTATCGGATCACTCTTTCTTTCCCATGTCCATATTTCTTTTTTATACCTTTCAAAAATCTCTACATTTTGTTCTTTAAATTTTTGCACTTCCTCAGTCGCTTCTTTTTCCAAATGCCCTAAGGCTTCTTGGTCTATATAATATTTTTCATAAATCTGTTGTATTAATGAATACAAATTTTTATTTGAAGCTTCTGACAGTTTTTCTTGTGCAAGTGTTTTTCTTTCCTCTAGTTTCTCTCTTAATCTTTTTGTATATCTTCTGTCTGGAAATTCTGGGTTTCTTGCATAATAGTAACAATAAACAATTTATTTCTTATACTCAATAGTCCACTCTATTGTCTTTATGGCTCTTTTTGGCCTATCAATTTTAGTAATTTTTGTGGACTACTGCTTCCTTCTACAATGGGGGGGGGGGGGGCATCCTCCCACTGGGCTTGGCCTAACCCCATTGTTGGAACTTTTCCTTGTCTTGAGGATTTTACACTGTCATCTTTTCAGTGCACCTACCAGGATTGGGCATTGTTTTATCCTGGGACTTGTGCACCCAGCTTTGTTTTTTATTTTTAACATACTTCTGTCCATGAGATATGCTATATAAAATACAGTCTATATATCAGAGTCATCTTGGTGAGGTTTTGTTAAAAATGGGATCCACCTCATAAAAGTACTCACCGACACTTGAGGATGAATTCAGTTCCATAAATACGCTTCCCTTTGCTTGCTGATTTATCATCTGTCCATTCAGACCCTTGCTTTATCATCTCTACATTCAGACCCCCTCAGTATAAGAAAGGGATGATCAAAATAACTAGAGGCTGAGGGTGAATATTTAACTCTTCTGCTCATGGGTAAGGGAGAGCATGCTTTCTCAGAAATATCCTACTCTGACTGTATGGATTATTATAGACTTAAATGTTTATTTGAATGTTTTATTCTTATTCATTAAGCTGATAGGAAATAATTTAGAGAACATAGGAGAAAAGCAATGGACAGTGTTGGTGATTCCTTTACAGAACTGGGTGCTTATTTTAATAGGTAGATGAGTAGACACCAAACTGGCACTTTTGAAATTACAGAAAACCTTATGATAAAGGAGCAAGCACTCAGCACTTTTTAGGACATCAGAATCTAATTAAAAGAATGAGAAAGTATAGAAAAGAGTGACTTATTTGTAGCCAGCAGGGATCAAGTTCACCATAGTGGAAAGAATGTGGGGTAATCTAAACCTTCACAGTAGGAGCCACAGGCAAAGTGGGAAGCACTAACTCAAGTATGAGCCAAAGTCTTGGACTAAATTTTTTTATTTTATTTAACATTTGTTTATTGGGAAAGTCCAACTTGGAATAAAGCCAATTTTCATCGAAGGCCTTGGGAGAAATGCTCCTGATGCATGTCTTTGTAATGTGTGAGGAAACCAGAGTACCCTGATAAAACCCACACAAATGCAGAGAGGACATGCAGACTCCACACAGAAGGCACTCCAGTCGAGAATCGAACCAGAGAACCTCTTGTTGTGAGGTGACAGCAGTATCGCTGCAACACTGCACCATCCAATATATTCTCATTGTAACCAGACGGGGCATACTTGGTTCAAATGTTCACAATGAAAGGGTGGGGACTAACAGCTACATAAGGGAGATAACCGAGGTAGCATCACATTAGTTGTGGGTCATACTGAAAATGAAGCTGCTCCAGTTTGTCAGACAAGTCTCTTACCCACCTGGTAGAGGGTAAAGCAACCATTTCTAAGAGGGATATTGCATTAGCCACAATTATTGACTAGCATTGTTTTCCTGGGTAGACAACTCCAGTTAGGAGAGACAACTTTTCAGGTGGCATTGACCTGGGTTAATTGGGATAGGGAAGTCAGATAGGGTTACTAACATCTGGCTGTGTTTGAGGATATCCTTGCAGTAGGTAATGACACTGACGACACACTAAATTACATGCTTGCAGTTACACACAGCTAGTCATGCAAACAAGCATATACAGAAGGTGGTAGGGAGAGATGCAGCAAATACCCACACCTTCAAGAGAGGCTGATGATTAGTCACATTTATAGAAATAGCTAGGTAGTAGCAGGAATTCTGATCTTGAGTCACAGGACTCAAAAAGTACTGAAGATGTGAACTTCTTGATCGAGCTATTTCAGGGAAAGAGTCAGATGTAAGGTCCTTCTTACTGTTAGGCCATATTTGCATTTATGCTCTATTGTGTGCCATACTGCAATGTTGTTTTCTTTGTTTTGTTGTATTATTGTACTACATTTAACTGTGTTCATTTTATATTCTTGAGCCAGTCAAAGGGATAATGAAGAATCTGTCAATAATCAAAGAGTTAAAGCCTCACATTTAAATTTTTTTTGGAATGATGATCAGTTAACCTCTGGCAATTATTTCAAGTACTAGGAAAAAGGTCTACAGTTATGTGGAGATTTTCCCTTAAGACATGTGCATTAATGTTTTCATGGGAGGAAGAATATGTTTGTACATGTTTTTTCCTTGTGATTCAGCTACCTCAGACTCCATCCATCATGTTGGAGGATACATAAGACAGGCATTTCTTACAAGCATCATGTTTCATTACATGAGTTCTGTTATCCACTATTAAACTTCTTCACACATGTATCACTGGGGACTTCATACATGATGTTTGGTATATACTGTACATGTTTATGAAGTTATTTTTTTTTTGTCTTTTCCATAAGGACTGATGCTTCTCTTCTTCACTCTTCTGACCTATTTGCTCACTCACTGGGTGTAGCCACATTCTCACTGAGATGAGAGTTAGGCTTCCTTCTTTAGGTGGTTTTTGAGATTTTTATTATATTTCCTGTTTCTCAGTTCTGCCATCCAAGTGCAGTATGAAGCAACATCGATGCAGACAAATCACAGGTATTAGGCCAGTGTTCATATGTACCATCACTTAACCTAGAGATCAAACCCCTTATCTCATCTGTGGTATTTGACAGAATCTTGTTCTTGTTTTCTTCTTCCTAGGATATGTTAGCTGGCAAAAACACTACTCTTGTTTGCCCAATCTGCATCCAAACCTCACTTTAAGACTGACATGAACTTACTGGTCCATTTTTCACCCGTGTGTTGTTAACATGTTACATTCAGTCACATTCCATCAAAATCTTCTTTGGGTTTTCATCTTGCCCAGTAACTTGAAAGGATGTGTTTTTTCTCCTGGTCATCCTTGCATCAGTTTTAAAACAACACACTATTTACATGAATGGCATGGCTAACTATATGTATGAAAATTATTTGAACAAGTGAATAACACTTAATTACGCAAGATGCTTCTTTTTGTTCTGATTGCTGTCTAGAAAAATTCAGATTTCTGTTTGTGGTTATCAGAGAAGTATTAGTGTCAATTTTCTTTCTCAAGTTATATAAAAAATGTTAGTGCAGTCTGCAGATTCTTCATACTGAGGTTGGTTTCACTGCTTCACATTATGCATATTTTCTTATTTCACCAATTAGCTTTATTTCCTACTTTCTGAAAAAGAACAACAGACTTTACACAACATTGATTCAGATTCATCAACAGCTGCATGAAAGCGTGCTATTTTGTATTCATTGAGTGGCTTTGCATAATTTGTAGAGCCACCAAACAAAGGGAAATTGCAGTATATGCTAATGAAAGCATAAAGAGGCAAAGTACAGGCTCCAATCCAACCTGGCAGAGTTATTCAGGAAGCTATAAAGCAATCTTGTATGCTCAGTGTAAGCTTGTGCCCTGTACACCAAACCTCTTATGATTACGCTAGGGAAAAAGTATGTTAGGGGTTGCTATTGCTATTAATATGCTGTATGTGCAACAGGCTTTAAATCAGAGTTCTGCTGTTGCTGTCAGACCTCCAGCAAGAAGAAGAAGGGTGTTTAGACCCTGTTTGACTTATCATGGACTGTGTGACACAGAAATTGCTGAGAAATTCAAGGTTGACAGGGAAACACTGGAATAAATATGCAACCACTGTCACTCCCACCCCCACCTCAGGCCCCAGGGAAATTGTGAAAAACCCATCCCAGTGAAAGAAAGGTAACTGTAGCATTACATATAGTAGCTAATGGTACTTTCCAGAGAACCGCAGGAGATACATTGGGAGTGTCACAAGCATCAGCCTCTAGAATATTGCATCAATTTTTGAATGCAGTGCTATTACATGCAAAGGATCACATCTGTTTCCTACCCACGATCAGGGGAGAGCAAGAACTATGCAGGTATTCTATGCAGTAGCACACTTCCCTGATGTGATGGGGGCCACATATTGTACACACATAGAAGTAAAAGCCCCACCCAGTCAACAGGGAAGTAGGTGCATCAACAGAAAATGTTTCCACTCTATAAACTGTCAGATTGTCTGTATATTGCCCAAGGGATCATCTACAGTATCTATGCATGTAACTCAGACCATTTCCATGACTCAGACATATGGCACACATGTGAGCTGTACACCATTTTTGCTAGGGGTGAGATTCCTCAAGGGCATCTAGAAGGGGTGCAGGTTTTGTACTGGAGCCCTGGCTCATGACACCCATGAGAAATCCACACAACCCCACTGAACAAGGATATAATGAAGCCAATGCTCAGATTAGGAGTATCGTAGAATATGTTTTTAGTTTGCATAATTAAAGGTTCCTTTGTCTAGATACATCTTAAGGTACACTGCAGTGCAACCCAGGCACCTCTACTGAAATAATTATTGTCTGGGACAGGACCACAGTTTCAACAGCCATAGGCAGGGCCAGCAGAAGTAGGGATAGATGAAGAATCTGATGGAGAACTGTCAGCTGCAGATGGTGCTGGCAGATGGAGGCATGAGCAGTGTGGTCTTGCTAAGAGGCAAACTTCATCTGTTCTGTTGCATTTATTACTGCTTGTTTATAGCCTGTATAAATTAAGTGTTATTCTTAAGTGTTATTCTAAGCTCTTAGTTTTGGTTTAAGCACTTGCCCACCCCTTAGCTCTCCCTGGCCTTTCTCCCTCAGATTCTAACAAATATGGATGGACAATTTCCTACAGTTTCTCCTGCCAGTCTGGTTGATATGGGAATCCTGAGACAGTGTAGCAACTGCCTCATGTATACTGACAGCCATCTACTACTACCAACTAGGAACACAATTTGTGAGAGATGCAATTACATTAGGAACCTGGAGCACAATATCTCTCCCCCTCAAGCCAGTATATCTGGTACTGAAAAGGTTGTCAACACAATCACTACACCTCAAACATCAACCGCACCTACACAACACACACCTACCTATACGGAGGACCTTCACATAATCATACCCAAACAACAGAGACCTCCAAGGCAAAAACACACGTGATCTCCACAGCCCTCCACACCACATACCACACATAGTTCACACACCTGTGCCTCACAACCACTAAGGCTTCACTATAAACCCAACATATTAGTCATAGGAGACTCCATTGTGAGACACACAGATGTGCCTCTCACCAGGCTGGATAAAGACAAAGTCATGGTTAGTTGTCTTTCAGGTGCCAGAATCTGCCATATCACACATGCACTCAAGGCTCTCAACAACAGGTACTGTTATGACTCTGTCATAATCCATGTTGGCATGAATGACTTGAGACATACCTCTTTGGACTATATCACCAGATTGAGTAAGGAAAAGGTCACAGTAAGCTGCCTGTCGGGCGCTAGAATCTGCTACATAACGCAAGCACTCAGGTCTCTCAACAGCAGGTACAAGTACGACTCTGTCATTGTCCACGCTGGTGTGAACGACCTGAGACGTACCTCCTTGGACTACATGAAAAGAGACAAGAGGAGCTCTCTGATTATGTAGCCCAGGCAGGTATGACCCTGACCTTGAGCAGTATCCTACCTTCACCAAGAATGATGCCACAATACAGAGATAAGATGATCAGCTTTAATAATTGGCTTAAACTCTGGTGTCATTCAAAGGGGATCCAATGTCTGTCTGCCTGGGATGACATGCAGGACAAGCCACGCTGCCATGAGGGCGGCTTGCACCTGCCACCCTGGGCTTCGGATATTGGCAAAGGCTCTTGCCACCCCCATAGTGCCTTTTTTAGGCAAGGCTCAAATTCTAAACCTACCACCCTAGAACACAAAAAAGGAAAAAAACTAAGGGTAATGCTGCTCAATGCCAGAAGTCTCAACCTCAAGATGCACGCACTCGAGGTCCTTCTCAGTATGGAGAACATCGATGTCTGTGCTGTGACAGAAACCTGGTTCAAGGCTCCAGAGAGCACCCCGGCACTATCAGGTTTTACCTCATATCATGCATTCCTGCCCCAAAATCCGGACAACACCAAGAAGGGAGGGGGGGTGTCTATATTCATCAAGGACACCCACACCTCTAGGTTGGTGGCAACGCACGATGCATCGGAGACCATCCAGGTGCAATTAACCATAGGCAAGACTGCTCTGCAATTTGTAGCATGTTACAGGCCACCCTCTCAATCTCAGGAATCTCACATAGCTTTCCTGAAAACACTGGAGGGGATAAATGTATCTCCAAACACCATCATACTAGGTGACTTCAGCTACCCAAATATAGACTGGGATCACTACTCAAGCCCCAACAGTCTAGCCCAAAGGTTCCTAGAGTTCATAAACTCAAATGCCATGGAACAACTAGTCACCATCCCCACAAGAGGAGAAAACATACTAGATCTCATCATCACGAACATGGGGTCACAATGTTCAACACCGGAAGTATACCCCTCACTGGTGAGATCAGACCATAAACTAATCTCACTGGAAGTCCACATCCCGCCCCACCTGAGATAAAAAGACCACAGTGAAGAACTTCTCAAAAGCCGACTTCACACTTCTAAAGACTGGTGTGGTCTCTTTTAAGGCCCCGAGCCATGGAAACCATTACTCAAGCCACTGAATCACTTACAAATGCCTTCTACCAGCACCTACAGGACTGCATGGATCAGGCAATCCCAAACAAAACAAAGACTCTTTGTACCAAAGGCAAGCGTCCAGTCTGGTGGACCCCAGCCATAAACAAACTCTACAACAAAAGGAGGAAGCTACTACAAGATAGAGCAAAATCCTTAAAAGGGAAAACACCTTTGATCATTATAAGTAAAAAACTAAGAGCTCTCATAAAATCATCCAAGGCAAATTTTGAGAGAAAAGTCGCTAAGGACTCAAAAGACAATCATAAAGCCTTCTTTAGCTATGTTAGAAACCTGGGAGGAAACTCCCAGATATGCTCAGAATTAGTTCAAAATGATGTAAAAATTACTGAACCTACAGACATTGCCAACATACTGGCTGACAGGTTCACTGCAAACTTCTCCCCCCTCCCCCCCAAAAGGTGAGATATCTATACCAGAGGATTGTAACCCCCCAAACATCTCTAACGCTCAGGTGAGAACTGCTCTCTCCAAGGCAAAAAACACAGCATCCATGGGACCAGATGGTGTCCCCGGTTGTGTGCTCCACGAACTCAATGAGGAATTAAACCTGCAGTTAGGGCAGCTGTTTAATCTTAGCCTCACCTCAGGATACGTGCCTAAGGAGTGGCGTACGGCAACTGTGGTCCCACTTCACAAAGGCGGTGCCTCCACCGACCCTGGAAATTACCATCCCATCAGCTTGACAAGCCTGATCTGCAAAGCTATGGAGAGGATCATAATGGAACTCATAAATAAAGACATAGGGGACTTGCAGACTTTGGATCCGACCCAGTTTGGCTTTGTCAAAGGCAGATCATGCCTTTTAAACTTGGTTGACTTTTTCAAAACAGTCACCAAGGCCATTGATGAAGGAAAGGCAGTTCACACAGCCTACCTCGACCTGGCAAAGGCTTTCGACACAATACCCCACTCAGGTATCATTGAAAAACTCATCAGCTTAAATGTAAACCCATACATCACAAGATGGGTTGCAAACTGGCTAAGTGACAGAACCCACAGGATCAGAGTTGCTGGCGACATGTCAGACTCAAAGCCTGTCACAAGTGGTGTCCCACAGGGCTCAGTCCTGGGCCCACTCCTGTTCGGCATCTACTTTTCAGAAGTACAAGCAAACACAGGAGGATTATGGCTGACAAAATTTGCAGATGACTGCAAACTGGGTGCCATAGTTGAGTACACATCTGACACAGATATCCTTCAGAAGGGTCTTATAGAAACGGATAACTGGTGCCAGAGCCATGGCCTAAAGTTAAACGCCAAAAAATGCATAGTCATACCCTTCGGGAAAAACAAGGTTACCCCTAGCTACTATATAGGCGGCAACCCACTAAGCACAGAAGAGGTTATCAGGGATCTGGGGACCCAGGTTGACAGTAACCTTTCGTTTGACACTCACGTTGCCAAAGTAGTTAGGAAGACCTTCTACATTGCCCACCTGATCATGAAGGGATTCACATCTAGATCAAGGGAAGTCATTGTCCCCCTGTACTCATCACTCATCAGACCAATAATTGAGTACAATGCCCCATTCGGAATGTATCTGACACGACACCTGCAGCAACTGGAAAGGCCCCAAAAGTTCCTCACCAAAAGGATAAAGGGTCTCAAAAATATGTCCTATGCTGCCCGACTGAAGGAACTCCAGCTCTATTCAGTCTCTTACCGTCTGCTCAGAGGTGACCTGTGCCTGACATACAAGGCCATGTCCAACCCAGAATTGATGAACATGCTTCACCTCAAAAAATCTAGATCCCTCAGAACTACAAGGGCGGGAGACTTAAACCTTGATACGGTTATTAATAGGACGTGCTGGAGGGACAGATTCATCACCCAGAGACTCCCTATGCTGTGGAACAAAATCCCGGTACATGTGAGGCAGAGCACCTTGCTGGCTTTGTTCAAGAGAAATCTTGACCAATGGATGGGAGAGCGCAAATATACCCCAGGGATTATCTCAGTGTCACTGCTTGACAGAGGCACAGCAAAATAATGGGCATAGTATCCTCCAAACTAAAGGGGTGGCGAAAGCCACAAAACTCTGGGCTAGGCTTATAAATGCCCTTGGGCAGATAGCCTAGTATGAACCTATGAAGAGAGACATGATTGAGCTTGCTGATTATGTGTACAAAGCAGGTATGTCCCTAGCCTTAAGCAGCATTCTACCATCACCCAGAATGATGCCTCAATACAAACAGAAAATTATTGACTTTAACAATTGGCTTAGTTTCTGGTGTCATTCCCGGGGGATCCAGTACCTCACAGCCTAGGAAGATATGATTGACAGACCACAATGCATTGCCAGAGATGGTCTGCATCTGTCTCACCTGGGCTATAGGCTTCTGGCAAAGGCTCTTGCCTCCCCTCCTTTTTTAGGAAAAGTGATGAGGTTAAAACTGCAAAAATTAAAATTTCAACAAAACACAAATTAAAGGTCATGCTGCTAAATGCTAGGTGTCTAAACATGAAACTGCACTCATTGCAAGCATTTCTAACCCTGGAAAATGCTGACATCTGTGCAGTCACAGAAACCTGACTCAAAGCTTTACCTGGTTACTCAACCTATCATACATTCAGACCCCAACCTGTGGGCAGTAAAGCCAAAGGAGGTGGAATTTCAATATACATTAAAGACATACACACCTCCAGACTAGTCAAAAAGTATGACACACAGGAGACACTCCAGGTGCAGTTAACCATTGACAAGACCCCTATTTAAATCATAGCTAGCTGCCGGCTCCCAAATCTGACTCAAGATGCCCCAATCCGGCAATTTGGGCCTGTTTGAATCTATCAAGATTCAACCCTTTACCCTGATCCTGGGTGACTTTAACTTCCCAAACATAGACTGGAAGAACTACTCATGCCAAAGCACAAATGTCCAGAGATTCCTTGATTTTGTCAATGCAAATGCCTTGGAAAAGCTAGATGATACCCCCACAAGGGGTGATATCTTGGACTTGGTATTAACCAGCACGAGTAACCACTGCAGCATCTCTATAGTATCATCCTCCCTGGTAAGATCTGACCACAAAGCGGTCACTTTCAAAGTCAGCATCTCCCCCGACTCCCCTCTAGGTAGGATCAGACATAAAAACTTCTCTAAAGCTGATTGCAACCTCCTGAGGGATGTTATAAACAGCTTCACAGCCCCCTTCTCCTCTGTAGGAACTGGCACCAATATCCGAAACTACACCAAGGCACAATACGAGCATTTATACAGATGCATGGAATCAGGCATGCCAGTCAGGACTAAATCATCCTGTGTAAGGAAGAGTAAACCTGTCTGGTGGACATCTGCAATAAATAAATTCTATAACAAAAGGAAAAAATTGCTATCCAAGACCAAGAAGGAGCAGGTGCCCAATTGGAAGCAATGTCTCCTTAACCTGAACAAGCAAATAAGAGCACTGGGGAAATCCTCCAAAGCAAATGTCGAGTGCAAATTGGCCACATCTGCTAGAGACAGTCATAAGGCCTTTTTCACATACATCCACAACCTCAAAGGAAGCACCCAGATCTGTTCAGAACTGGTGGTCAAGGACACCACATATACAAATGTCATAGATATAGCAAATTTGCTGGCTGACAAATTCAGCAAAAACTTTACCCCTCTGTCCTCCTCATCAGTAAATCAGGACAACCCCAGTACCTACCCCCTTCCCCTTATATCTACAGAACAGCTCATCACTGCTCTCTCAAAGGCAAAAAATAGAGCTTCCATGGAACCCGATAACATCCAAGGATGCATCCATTCCTACATGAACTCAGGCAGGAACTTGCAGAACCACTAGGCACCCTATTCAGCCAAAGCCTGAGTACTGGCTTCATCCCAGCTGAGTGGAGGACAGCCACTGTCATCCCTTTACACAAAGGTGGAGTGTTGACCCATCAGCTTAACTAGCCTGATCTGCAAGGCCATGGAATGGATTATCATGGACCTCATCAATAAGGACATTGGCAACCTCGAAACACTTGATACCACGCAGTTTGGTTTGTCAAGGGGAGGTCATGTCTGCTAAATTTGGTCGACTTCTTTGAGACAGTCATCAAAGCCAGGGATGAGGGGAAGATGGTGCACACCATCTACCTAGACCTGGCCAAAGCCTTTGACACTATTCTCTACTCGGACATAATAGATAAACTCTCTCAACTAGGCATGAATCCATATGTTATCAGATGGGTAGAAAATTGGCTTACTGATAGAACCCACGTAGTCAAGTCAAAATAGGGGAAGCCACCTCAAGCAGTAGACTTGTAACAAGTGGCATACCCCAGGGTTCGGTCTTGGGGACTCTGTTATTTGGGATATACTTTTCTGAGGTGCAGGCCAAAACCAGTGGGCTATGGCTGACCAAGTTTGCAGATGACAGCAAGCTGGGTGCTGTCATCAATTTCCCTAGTGATGTGGACATCCTCCAACAGGGTCTTACTCAGACAAATGACTGGTGCCAGAATCATGGCCTTAAGCTGAATACCAAAAAATGCATCATCATCCCCTTTGGGGAGAGTGACATCTCCACAAATTATCACATTAATAACAACATCCTAAGCACTCAATCAGTCGTGAGGGATTTGGGCACCCAGGTTGATAGCAACCTGACTTTTGACAACCATGTTCATAGTTCATAGTTCATAGATTAGTACTAAGCTAACTGCCCTTGCGAGCCATTTTAAGCCTAGCGAATTATCCCTTGTGAGACTCAAACCCTGCACCTTGTGTTTGTAAGGCAAACATCTTAACCATTCGGCCACCCTCCCAATGCTTGCATTGCACAGAAAGCCTTCTACATGGCCCACATCATAAGTAAGGGAATCCCATCCAGGGACAAGGAGGTCATGACATCCCTGTATTCTTCCCTTATAAGGCCCATTATCGAGTACAATGCCGCTTTCGGCATGTACCTTGCAAAGCACATGCAGCAGCTGGAGAGACCACAGAGGTTACTCATCCAGGGCCTCAAACATCTACCATACACAGATAGGCTAAAAGCCCTATCCTCCTACTCGGTTTCATACAGACTCGTCAGACGTGACCTCTGTCTGGCATACAAGGCAGTCACAGACCCCACCTTGACTACTGCATAACCACAAGTCAAGTTCCACTCGAGTAACCCAGATGCGTGGCCTCAACCTGGTTTGTGACATAAACAAGATCTGTTGGCGGGACAGATGTGTATCCCAGAGACTCCTCCATCTATGGAATAGACTCTCTCTCCACATCAATCAGATTACCTCTTTACCCCTTTTTAAGCATAACCTGGATAACTGGATCGGAAACAGAAAATATACCTCTGGGATTCCACCCATGTCCCTGCTGAACAGAGGCATCGAGTGCTAATTTGTCTAAAGATGGGCTAAACTTTTGACTAGGCTTATAAGAGCTTCAGGGCCAATAGCCTAGTAAACTCCTATGATCCTATGAAACAAAAAACAGGCAAACTAATGGTCTTAAAATTTTGTCAATGAGCTCAGTCACAATAATTTCCAAAAATCAAGAAACCCAAGTAGTCTTCAAAAGCAACAAGCTTTTATTTGTCACAGACAAGTGATCCTCAATAACAAAAAATCAGACATATTTTAACAATGTTAAAAATATCAGCTTTTATATATTTAGAAGTAGGTGTAGAAAATATGCGTATTGCTTAATTTTAGACGAGCCTATACATGACATTTTAGAACAGCAAGTACCCACCCCAACACAATACTACTGATTAGGTCCAACTAAATCCTAGTTAAGGGAAACACTGCCTAACTATTTGCAACCCACATTCGAAGATCAGGTATTAAGAAACACATAACATATACATAAAATGATATACATAAAAAGACTTTTAACTAACATCACTTTCGACTAACTAATGCAATAAAGCCTTCATCAGGTCTATGACAAGAGCTAAAATCAAGAAAAAAACACACAGCTATCTAATCATATACATAATCAAACTACAACACTATAAATATAAAAATATATCTGTCTAATAATATCTAGTAAATATTCATCTATGTGTATTAGCGTGCATGAAAAACTAATTAACTCAGAAAAAATGTTATGTTTACAGCCCCAAAACATGTTTATATAATGAAAACTAGTAGAAAAAGCACACAAAAATGCAGAAAACAGTGGATGAAGTAAACTAGCAATGTATAAAAGTGTGCAGGTGTGTACATGAGTGTGCATGGGCAAAAGTATGGTAAATGGGGGAAATTATTCCAATACTACATGGTAATAATGGCATGAAAAAGTGTGTGTTTTGAATTTACTGTTTAAATCTCTGGTGTGATGCAATAAATCTAATCAAAGCAGAATTGAGATTAAAGTTACTAAACATATATATATATATATATATATATATATATATATATATATATATATATATATAGTTCCACTTGAAATCATTGAAAGCTTGAAACATCGAAATTCTGATCATCGATACCAGAACATCGAGTTTCAAACAATCGAAGATTCAAAGGGAAAGTAAAAAAAAGAAAAAAAACCTCTAAAAACTATTTTGTGCAGGGGAGCTTCGCCCCCTGCACCCCCCTCCCCCAACTTTAATATACCAACTCCGAGATCTCACTACAGTGGGGTAAAGGGAAATCTCACTTTTAGCGCTATATGCAGAAACGCTAAACGGGAGATTTCCCGTACCCTGTCTGCAGTGCCATCACAGAGATGGCACATTCACAGACACAGTGTGCAGGGCACCTTGCTGCCCTGCAGAAACACTAGCTTTTTCCCCTGTTTACTTACCTTTTTCTTCACCTTGATAACATCGATGTTCTAAACACTCGATGATATGGTCTCGACCATATGAATTTTGATATTTTCAAGTGCAACCATATATATATATATATATATATATACATATACATACATACATACATGTATATATATAGTTTCACTTTATAATCTCGAAATACTGAAATGACGAATTTCAGTATTTTTAGACTATAAAGTCAAAAGTGCAGTTATGTGAAACTGCATAATAGCGAATGTGAAAATGTCGCATTTGCCATTATATGTTCGCGTACGTGACATGCAGTGCAGTTTGTGGATTTAGCTGGGGTTTGAGGTAAGTGGTGTTTTTGTAAATGTATTGGGTAGGGATTTTAGTTTGCATGTATGAGTGTATGCAGTGGTGAGTTTTATGTGTTTGTGTGTTTAGTGCGACCTCAGAGTTAGTATATATAAGTAGAGGAGGCACAGCCCCCCCCCATATTGTGGGTGCAAAGGGGGCTTGCCCCCTGCTTTTAGCAAGATTGTGTGTGTGTTAGTTTTGTTGTGTTTGTGTGCATTGGTTTGTTTTTTTGTAGTGTTGGCATGTAGGTGTATTTGTGTTTGTGTGGTGTAGTGTTTTGTTTGTGTTATGTTCATGGTTTGGAATTTCACAGTTTTAAAGTTTATAGTTTTTGATTTTTTGGCTTTATAGTCTCGAGATACTGAAATTCGATATTTCAGTATTTCGAGATTATAAAGTGGATCCATATATATATATATTTATACATATACACACACACATACATCACTATATATATATATATATATATATATATATATATATATATATATATATACATACACATACATCATTTTTATTGTTATTTAGTATATTTTTAGTGCATAAAAATTTTCCTCAAAAAACCTTTACAGATTGTGTCGCATCTTTAGGATGGCGCAGTGGTGCAGCGGTAGCATTGTCGCCTCACAGCAAGAGGTTCTCTGGTTTGATTCTCGGCTGGGGTGCCTTCTGTGTGGAGTCTGCATGTCCTCCCTGCGTTCATATGGGTTTATTCCAAGTGCTCCGGCTTCCTCCCACATTACAAAGACATGCATCTGAAGCCTTTCTCCCCGCGCCTCTGCTAAAAATTGGCTTCATTCCAAATCAGACTTTCCCGGTTAACAAATGTTAAATACATAAAATTCAACATACTCTTACTAGAGCAATAATAGTTAAGTCTTGGTTTTCTGAATGCATTTAATTTTAACTGCCAGCATAATTTTTTTTTTCCAACACATCATTAACATCCCCTTCAAGCTCATCTATCTCCATACAGTCCAGAATGATGCATTTAAAACCAGAATGTCTGGGGTGTTCTAATATCTGTTTGGATAAGGTGTTCCTCTGACATTTATGTCTAATGTCAGAAAGGTGACCTGAAATCCTCCTTTTCAGTTTATTCATAATCTTAACCACATAAAATGCAAGACAGTCATTACACATGTCCATATGTACAACTTTTTCAGTATTACATTTATCACCTGCTGAAGATTTCACCATCTTTTTACAATAGAGGCACTCAAATGAATCACACTCCTTAAAGTATTCACAGAAAGTGCAGTTAGATGTCCCACATGTTTAAGCACTCATTTCATCCTGGCGTTCCTTATTTTTTTCTATATAGCTGTGTATGCTTTTGTTCATTTTATATACAAAAGTAGGGTGATCTCCTAAAACCGTTACAAGCTGCTGATTGTCTTTGTGGATAGCCCAGTTCTCCTTAATAATGGCTTTAATTGTGTTAAAATCCCAGGTGTAAGTTAAAATGCAGTTGTCCTTACTTTTCTCTTCTTTTGCATTAAGGTGTCCTTGTTGCATAATTCTATGAAAAGGCCAGTTCCACATATGGTCATTGTTAGTTTTAGAATCTGTAATGGGATCCAGGATCATATGTAACATGTCTGATTCATAACCTCTGGTTAAGAAATAATTTTCAAGATCATTCATATTTTTGAGAAAAGGGTCCAAATCTATGGTAATGCATGCTAATCTGTAGCCTTGTGATTTTATTATATTGTGCTTAGTTTTTACTAGATGCATACTATCTCATGTCATTTTTGGTGTGTCTAAGGTGCGAATCACTTATTGTTCTCATATTGTGCGACATCATTATTCATTTTTGATGTGTCTAAGGCGAGGACCACTTATTGTTCTCATATTGTGCAATATCATTATTCATTTTTGGTGTGTCTAAGGTGAGAACCACTTATTGTTCTCATATTGTGTGATATCTTTATGTCATTTTTGGTGTGTCTAAGGGGAGAACCACTGATTGTTCTCATATTGTGAGATATGATTATTTGCATATTAATTCCTCGTCCCACTTGCCTAAGGATACATTGGCCAGGCTAGGGGCCATAGCTGCACCCATGGCTACCCCCCTTGTCTGTTTGTAAGTCTGCCCAAAGACCTTGTTTATTAGCTTTCTCAAGTGTTCATTTTGCCCTTGTGCAGCATTGTTATTTCTGCTATAACCCACTGTAGCTGCTTCAATACAGTACATGTGTGGTAATACAGTGTATAGGACTTCGGTGTCAGTAGTTACCAGAATGCTTTGCTCATTGACATACACTTCTTTTACTTTTATTAAAAAAATCAAGCGGATCGAAAATAAAAGGCTAGTTCTTTTCAGCAAGAGGCTGAAGAACAAAATCTAAGTATATGGCAGTGGCCTCTGATATGGAACCTCCACTTGCAATAACATGTCTGTAAGGTGGATCTTCCCTATTCTTATGGAGTTTGGGAATCCTGAAAAAACAAGGTAACTTAGGATGAGGAGTGTTCAGATACTAAAATTTTTCTATAATAAGTTCTTCACTTAGCACTGTGGTTAGCTTATCTTTCCATTCTATATATTCAGTTTTAACTTCCTCAAAGGAATGTTTAGAATAAAACTCAGGTGTGTTCAGCATGTTCTCCATTTTCATTATATAATTGTCAGTATCTGTAACAAATATGACCCCATCCTTGTCAGCCTTCATAATACGTCTAGTTCTATCATTGCTCAAATTCTTAAGTGCTAATATCTCATCCTTTGAAATATTATAAAACTTATGTTTTGATATTTTTTTTGAGTCTTTCTTATGTCAAGGTTGCATTTTGTCTCAAAGGCTGCAAGTGCGGGATGCAGTGAGGGGTAAGAACTACTGGGCCTTTTAATTTTCCTTTGATGGGTTTATCTTCTTCCATATTATTTTTCTTGGGAAATATAAGTTTCCATTTCTACTTTCTTGCATACATTTTTAAATCAGTGATGGTCTATGTCTGATTGCTTCTTCCCTGAGGTATGAATGTAAGTCCTCTGTTAAGCATTTTTTCTTCAAGTGCTGTCAGTGGTTTCTTTGAATGATTCCAAATCTTGGGGTCTAATTATGTCTGCAGGCTCATGGCCCTGATGGGTAGAAGGTGTTGTTCCCCAAGTACCTCAACTCTCCTGCCTCTGTGCACTGCTTCCTTCTCCAGTTGTTCTGGTTCTTTCTCCTTGGGTTCAGATAGTAGTTTTCTTTTACTCTCTGGAACCTCAGTGGACTGTTGTTTGCAACATATTATACATTTAATAGTTATTGTCTTTACATTGATTCATAAAATCCAGTTTAAGAGCTAAAACCAAATGACTGCTGCCAGTATAAAAAGTTTGTGCTGAAGATTTTGACATGTACACATTTTAGTAACCTCTGTGGTTCTAGAGATATGAACATTTGTTAGAAATGTGAGGACAAAACTTAATTCTATCAAAAAAACTTTGTTTTGCCTGCGAGTCATTTCACTACCCCATGTCCCAAGTGGTGTCTCCATCCAGCTGCTTCACTCTACCAAAAGTGAAATAAGCACATGTAAGTCTGACTACTGCTGCTGCTGCTGCAAAAGTTATCATAGCCCACTACCTAAAGAACTTGCACAGCTGATATTCACCTGCAGTTGCAAAGGTTCACAAGGAAAAAATACACTGAGTTAAATCTATTGAAGCAACCACATGTAAGTCGGGCTACTGCTGTGGCTGAAAAAGTGATTATAGCCCACTACCTAAAGAACTTGCACAGCCAAAATTCAACTGCAGTTGCAAAGGTTCACCAGGAACAAATACACTGAGTTAAATCTATGTAAGACAATTTCCAAGACTCAAACTAATAACTTAATTTGTTAAGTCATGCACTAGTGTGTTTCATAGATTCATAGATTAGTACCAGGCTAATAGCCCTTATAGGCCATTTTAAACCTAGCCAATTACCCCATGTGAGAATCAAACCCTGCACTTTCTGTTTGTCCCATGTGAGAATCAAACCCTGCACTTTCTGTTTGTAAGGTAAACATCCTAACCATTATGCCAACCTCCCACCCTGTTTGTAGTATTGAATGTGCTGGAAGGATATCCCCAATCCTACTTAGTCACCCACACTCACAGCCCTTTTACTGCTGTAGGTGAAGCTACATTAACACTTCAGCATATTTTACTCTTAGTGTAATATATCCATGGAAAGGCAGTGAAAAGCCCATACCTATAAAATTAGATGCTGTGACTCAAGTCAAGTGTTTAGAGTTCAGACATCTTGTCTTTGTACCCATGAAGATTGTACTTCACTGATTGTTTTTGGTGGTAAACCATTGGGGGGAGGGTTCTTCCCACTCTGTTCACTTCACTCAATGTGCTTCCCTGACCTTCCCCCATATCCTACCCACCCCAACACCTCTACTCTTAACTTAAGCAAGCCACTCCCCCTCATTCCTATGATCAAATTGAATACAACTCTACCTTGTCCACACCCACATTTCTTTCACACCTTACTTTCTTTTATTTAGCCAAACTTATCTGCTCTCCCTTACATCCATCACCTTGATTTATCATCCCCTCTGCTATAATTGTTTCCATCTTATTCTGCTGTACCATCACAATACAATCACCACCTCAAACTGTCTTACATTAACTCCAGGCTTATCACCTTCTCTTCTACTATACATACAAACATTGCACCATAATTTTATTGCTAACCAATCGCATCGCCCCCACCCCTTCTTATCACAAACTGCAAGGCAAAACACCTAACCACATTGCCAAAGCCCACTCTGAAGTCAAAACATTTCCAACCTTGTAAAAAAGGAAAGAGCAACCAGCAAAAAACACAAAATACTAAAAAAGAAGAAAAAAGTTGGCTAGGCAGAGAGATGGGTGAGCAAACAAATTTAATAAAACATGTAAAAACTATAAAAATACAAAAAATAACCAGGATAAGCGCTTTCATACACATGGGTACTTCATCAGATCCTTTAAAAACATCACATTATAGTGCACTTATATACCTTAATGTCTGAGATCACGTGATCTCAAAATTGGCTTAATGAGGATGACATCATTCAACCCCTTGCCTTCATTTGCCCTAAGTAGATTCATCCATTTAATCTCCATACATTCTGTTTGTGTTTTTACATCACCTCCTCTCAGTCTCGGTAAATATACTTCCAACACCCTAAACTTAAACCAGTGATCACCCCCTGCTGATCTAACATGCTTAGACAACGCATTCCTATAATCACTCTTAGTAATACTATAAATATGCTCTTTTATTTGGTCCCTCAAAGAGCGATTGTTTTTTCCAACATAAAAACTTCTACAGAGTACACAGGGTGCACAATACACAACATTTTGACCACTACAGTCAGCATGTAATCTAATGTCAAAAATCTGTCCTTTGTCTGAGTGTACAAACTGATCATCAGTCTCTATGTATCTGTATACATTGCAATGATGACAGGGATATGTGCCTATTCTTTGACTAGCTACGCTTTTCTTTTTCCATGTTAAAGGCTTATAACATAACATTTTCTTCAATGAAGGGCAGTTCTTAAAGCAAAAGGAGGGGGAAGTACCTAACAGCTCATTACATTTCTCATCCGAGACTAAGATTCTCCAATGCTTTCTGATGATCTCACAAATAGAGCTTGAATCTTTAGTGTAAGTAAGGTTCATATGTATTGGTTGAGAAGGCTTCAGAGCCAGAGAAGAGGACTCTTCAGTCTGATCACTGAAGTATGGTCTCGTTCATGTGTCTCTCACCATAACTGCATCATTCTGTGCAGTTATAATCTCTGAGCTACTATACCCCCTATCCAGTAGATTAGTGGTAAGGGTCTCAAAGGAATTATACATGTCACTATCTTTAGTGTTAAGTCTAGCTATCCTAAAAAACTGTCCTTTGGGAAGATTCTGTCTAACATGCTTGGAGTGCATACTCTGTGAGTGTACCACATTATTAGTTTTGCAGGGTTTAGTATACTGTTTTGTGTATAATCCTCCTGCAGTCTTGTGCACCATCACATCTAAAAAAGAAATAGACTGTACTTACCAATCAAAAGTAAAATAAAGATAATCAGTGGTGCTATTCAAATATCCCACAAAATTTTCAAGGGTATCTATCATGTCTCCCCAAATAAGGAACAGGTCATCCACACAGTGGCCATAATAAAGTACAAACTTCTTAAACCCATTTAAATCAGAGAATACATTCTGCAACTCCCATTCAGTCAGAACCATATTGGCATATAGCCCATAGCCATGCCTGTCTGTTGTAAAAAGTGTTCTTCTTCAAACATGAACACATTGTGTTCCAATATAAGTTCTAGCAAGGTATAGATTAGGTGCACATTATCACTGTCAAAATCAGGGTTTCGGCCCAAAACTGCTCTAATATTGTCCATGCCTGCAGTATTCGGAATGCAGGCAAACAGAGAAGTAACATCTAGTATATCCAGAAGGGCCTCTTCTCTGTAGTTCGTCTCAGACCAACTGTACAACTTGATTAGGAAGTCTCTAGTGACCCTCAGAATGTTCCCCATTCCATTTATCACTGGGCGAAGTTGTTTTTCTACATAGATGGACATGGGTTCTGTGGCCCAGCCCCTACCAGAAACTATCTGCCCCATAGGTGGATGTAACATTTCCAACCTTACATTCAGCTGCACACACACCACATGACATAATCTCTATTTACACCTAATATTACATTCAAACACACAAATACCATTTTTACTATTTTAAACCCACTATTACAGTTGACATGCTCCTCTTAACATGCCTAGCCTCTTTACTTTTAATTCTCAACCTCGCTACAGCTATAGCCTCACATACCCCCACACACCAATACACATCAACAACCTCCTCTAACCCTTTCCCCAATAAAAAACACAGCTTCTCACATATCTCCTCCCAGCTTTTCCCCAATACCCTCCCATACTATTCAAGCCACAAATTGGTCTTCACTTCACCTTCTATGAAACCACACTTGACACTAGTACCATCTCCTAGGAATAAAAAAAACACTTCCCATGGTTCTCATTCCTCATTACCTGTCTACTCAAATGTGGAGACATACATCCTAACCTTGGCCCACCCTCTAATCCTAACTACAAGAGTAACCCCAAAGATGTAAACATACTTATACTGAGCCTTTGAAGTATATGTAATAAAATAGCCCCACTGCATGCCTGGATTGATCAAAATAACCTGACATACCAGCCCTTACCGAAACATGGCTACACCTCAGTGTAAAAGACTCAGAAATAATACCTCCAAACTTTGCAATAACCAGAAGAGATAGATCTAAAACAGGAAGGAGGGATAGCACTTCTATATCCCTCTACATTCAACATGACACCCTACACCAGTAATATACCCATCTTTTACAACGCTGAGGAACTAATCTCTTTTTTGAACCTCAACATATTAAAAATAATTTGCATAATAGTAATATGTATCCCACCAGGTAACAATATACCAGTATTGGAAAATATATTATCCTGGACATCCCAAAATATAAACCTCAAAACAATAATCTTAGGAGACGTAAATATAGTTTGGCAAACTATAGCTTCTAACTCCCCCACAAGTAGTATAAATCTGTATGTTTTTTTTTTTCAGGTTATCAATACACCTACAAGATACAGCAAAGATCCTACCTGCCAATCCACCCTAGACTGGATGCTAGTATCCCACCCTGCCAATTACCTCTCTTCCATTACACTGTCTAGCTCCTTTAGCGATCATCTACCAGCTTATTCCCTTAGAAGAAACTCCCAACAACTAAGAGTACACACTATAAATTCAGTTAGGAACTTAACTAATTTTTGTCAGCATAAATTCAACAATCTCCTACATGAAATAGACTGGACACCCCTTAAAAAACTACCCCTTAATGATGCTGTATTATACTTTAATAACACCTTCCTTCACATATTTAATACACTAACTCCCATTCGTATGAAAAGAACAAAAAATAACTCAACACCATGGCTCTCTATGGAATGTAAACATCTGATGAAGCAAAGAGACCTAGCCTGGTCAACCTGGAAACAAAATAAAAATGAACAAAATGATGTTAATTTCAAAACACTACATAGCAAAGTGACAAAACTAATCAACAGAGATAAGAAGTCATATTATTCCCAATTTCAACTCCAGCATAAAATCAACCACAGTAAATTTTGGCACTCCATATCTTCTTTGCTTAACCCTGGAAGGAATAGAGAGCACACCCTATCACGTGATACCCCACCATCACAAATAGCTGAAAACTTTAACAAGCACTTCATAAAATCAATTATGGTCCTACTAACAACCCTAATGTTGGACCCCCCCCCCCACCCTTCAACCTATTCAGACACCAATCCCAGACCATCAACAACTTCTAACCCTGTCATTATTAACCTCCCCACTCAACAAAATGTCATACTAACACCACTCTCATTTCAGCCCATACCCACTGATACCATTAAGAAACTGATGCAAAAACTAAAACCCTGCTCTACCTCAGATGACAATTTTCCACCACACTACCTCAAATTGGGTGCTAACTCAGTCATCTTACCCAATCAGTATCCTTACAAATAGGTCTTTATCTGAATCAGAAGTACCTACCATATGGAAACAATTACACATCACCCCCACCCACAAAGTAGGTAACTCTTTTGATCCATCCAATTTCTGTCCTATATCCATCTTGTCACCCATATCCAAAATTATCGAGAGAGGTATCCATCAGCAAGTAATGCAATATCTATTGCAAAACAACCTTTTAACCAAAGCCCAACATGGTATCTGACCTAACCACAGCACAGCTACAGCCCCATTATCTTTTCCAGACACTGTGAATAAGGACAGAGATGCAGGATGCTATACAGCCTCAGTATTTCTTGATCTCTCCAAGGCCATTGACACAGTGTCTCACCCCTTACTTTACCTCAAGGATCATAAACAAGCAGTGAAATGGTCCATTGAACTCTCACCCCTTCTCCACAACCCTACTGGAGTTCCTCAAGGCACCATCCTAGGACCCCTACTCTTTAACATTTTCACTAACAACCTTCACAGTGCCTCTCTCCCTGGGACTCTCATTCAATATGCTAATGATTCCACCATAATCTGCATTGCTCAATCATTACCAGAACTACTTTCAAAAACTCAACAGTCCTTTACTGCAGTCGAATCCTGGCTAAGAAATGCCAAACTCTTTCTTAATCCAAAGAAGACAAAACAAGTACTCTTTCATCCCAAAAACACCTCCCCTGTCACTGATCATTTCAGCATCCTTGCATCTGACAACACTATCGTAGAAATTATGCACAAAACCAAACTGCTAGGCGTTATCATTGACAATAAACTTTCATTTGACCCCCATATACAGCAAAATATAAAGAAAACTCATTATAAACTGTGAATCTTATATAGAAACAAACATTTCTTTACTGCAGCAACCAAAACTACCCTTGCAAAAACGTTTTTACTTCCCTCCCTTCTTTATGGGGCCCCTATCCTAACTAACTTACAAACTTCTACCCTAAGCAAGATGGAACAGTTCTACAACAAAATTGCAAAGTTTGCCACAAACTCTAAATATCACACACACCACTGTAAACATTCCTAGAATTAAACTGGCTTGAACTCCCCAACCAGCTTGCCTTTATTCACCTATCCACATTGCACAACCTTATTTTCAAGCCTACTGCCTGCCCTGCACTAGTCAGTCTAGTCGCACCTTACACACCAAATAGATCCCTATGATTAGAAGACAAAAATCTCTTAGCTATCTCAAAACCCACAAGAAAAACAGGTCACTCTCTGTATTCATGCTCTTCCTCTATACTTTGGAATTCCCTACCTCTAGCTACCAGGTCTCTGCCTGGCCTAACTCATTTCAAAGCCTCTGTAAAAAAATCATCTCAAAAATACATGGCTCTGCTCCTGCATAAAGCCTACCTAATGCTCAGATCTTCCTCCTCTTCTTCTACACTAGCCTCATCATCCTCTTCTGTCACATTTCAATCCCACACAGACTGCAAGATCCTTCTAACTCCTTCTCTGTTTTTATACCATATCCGTAAGTTACTGCTCAGGCTGTATTGCTTCTATTCTTCTTAACTCTCTCACTATCTGCATCACTAACTTTCTGGCTGCTATTTTCTTAACTAAAACTTACATTCTCTTTTTCATGTATTATAACAGTCAATGTCACACATTGTACTACCTATGTACTATTTTTCGGACACTATCTATATAATGTATGGTGAGAGTGACTGTTATTGTCTGTAATGTTTTAACTATGTAGAATTGTCTAGATGTATAGTAATATACTGCAACATCTTGTAACATAGCTTGTTCTTTCAACTTATTTTTGTATAGTATTTGTGAAGATAGGTGAAGGCTGTCAGCCTAGCCAGATAGAATTTTGTAGAAAATTCTGTCATTTGTAAATATTAATATACGCCACAGGTTTGTTCTCTTAAATGGAAAAAATTGTCTTAAATGTGGAACTGCAAAAATATAACAACAGTGCACTCTGCTGTAACAAAGCTGATAAGTCAATTCTTTGATGTCAAAACTCAGAGCTGAGATGTCTAGATAAATGTAGTTTGCCTATTGTTTTGAGGCCAGAGTTAATGGCTAGAATTTGCATGTATAATTTCTTTTATTGCTCTGCTTCCTGACCAGCTGCAAGATCAAGGGCTATTAACCTCTGAGAGTCTGTTAGCCTGGGAACCATAAAGAAATTATGTAATCTGAAATGAATCAGTGGTACTGTGTTATCAATTTAAGGACAGAAAGAATGAGAGCATTAGAGCATTTGTCTTGAGAGCATCCAACTCACCACTCTGCCTGTGTCTATATGTAAGCAGGATTTTAGAACTGTGTTTTCTCTTAGATATAGCTAGAAAATAAGAAGATTAGACTAGTTTGTTTTTCTGTGATGTCAGAACTTTTCTACTGTATTATTTTAAGTATTTAGCTGTGATCTCTGAACTCTTGACTAGCCCTAGTGTAGCAATAAGTATTGTCTTGTATTTTTATTATTTATTATTAAATATTTTTAAGCCTTTCAACTGTGGCTGTTTTGCATAGAGATAATTTAAGGTGTAAGAGTACATTGCATGTATATAATGATACTGTACCAAGTCACTCCAAATAAGTCTTCATTGTTTGGTTGCACTTACCATTTGGATAATAATATTGCACAGTTTGATTGGACAACATTTCATGAGGGCCTTTGAGTAGCTGATAAATATTAGCTGGGTGGTGGCAGTGATTTCTACCGTATAGCCTGGGTAAAAGGGGCACAACTGGTGAACCTGTGACAGCCTTCCCAAGGAGTGTCTGTGTGGTTGTATAAATTCTTATCTCAAAGTGTGTGTGTCAGCTATTTGGGCAGGGACACAAAGCACCGGTTGGACAGAGAGCGTGCTGGAGGTTTTAGCTTGCCTACTAGGCTGAAATCTGGACCCTATAGCTGTGCCAGTGTGGAGTCTTATTGGGGACCTGGATAGAAAGGGAGAAACCAGCCCCAGACTGACTGTGATCTCTGTGTGCTCTTAAGGGAAATTGTACTTTACTGTGTGTGTATTTATTATCCTTTGCCTATATGGATGCCTGTCACTGGTGTTAGTGGTGAGGATTGAGGCTCCTTGATTGCTGGTCCAGTGCATGGGCATGACAGTATTTCTAATGTAATTTGTATTGTATTGGATTATACTGTTTTGTATCATGCTGTATGTGGAGCTTTTCTCCCCAGGCCTCTGCTGGAAATGGGTTCTATAGACCCAGTCAGACCACCCTGGTAAACAAATGTCATATAAATAAATAAATGCCTCAGAACAAACTTTCAGAGCTCCATTAGATGGAAATGAGTTAACATTCCATTCAATTTCCTCAACTTTCCATTTAAGGTGAGGCATGAGGCAAGGATTCCCTCTTTGCCTCTATCTCTTTTGCTTAGCTATTGAATTCCTGATCATGTTGCTTAACAATAGTATCAATTTACGATCAGGCATAGTAGTCACAATAGTTAAGATCTTTGTCTTCCAAGCACAAGGTTTGATTCTGACCTATGCTCAGTACTTGTGTGGAGTTTGCATGGCTTTCTTGTGTCATTGTGTGGTTCCTCCCACATCCAAAAAACATACTGGGTGTTTCCACATCAAATTCAACCAAAAAAAAAAAAGAATGGATTTATGGGCAACCATACAGATTCTAAATTGTACCAATTGGTGGAAGAGTTGAATAGACTAACCACTTTGGGCATTAACTGTGGTACACAGTATCGCCTAGATAGCAGAGAATGGATCATAGAATGTTTGCCTTGTCAGGGTAGCCACTCACTGGTGTGAAAAGTGGCTCTTAACTATTTGTTCATGTGATCTAATGTCAACAAACACAGGGCTGGATATTTGCTGATGATAAGTGGTTTGAGGATCTGACCTACATGAATGATCCTTGCCAACAGTGGTTGGCCAGTGTGTGTCTACCATAAGGTGCCTAGATTGATCACTTACTGTCAATGCAATGTCCTGTTGCCCATACTGGGATACCTGGGACAGTTCGACTGAGTGAAAGCAAGGCAATTGATCCGACAAATATCTACCAAAGATTGCTACACTGAATATAGGTTAATTTACAGGATGCAGTTTGGAAACTGATGACATGATGGTAAGAAGAAGACTGGACATTCTGTGCATCCAACAGACAAGTTGAAAGGGCAGTGCAGCAAAGCCACTTAGCTTGGGTCCCAAAGTCTCCTACTCAGAGATAAGACAGAGTAGAAATGTACGAAATGTAGTGAGGGTGAGTCATCTGAAAACAGTGAGGGATGTCATCAGAATTAATGACAGACTCATGGTAGTTAATATACAATATAAAGTTAGGACAGTATTCTTAATCTAAGCCTCTGCCTCACATCAGGGTTGTGATAGCAAGAAAAAGAGTTCATTCAGGCAGCAGTTGCAGGACCTGCTAGATAAAGCAGGACAGCATGAATTGTCAATAATAATGGGAGATACAAATGCTGATGTTGGGACAGACAGAGCAGGATATGAAGACTGCCTGGTTCCATGTGGGTAGAGTAATAGGAATAAAGAAAGATAGTTTGTTCTACATTTCTGTCTGACAAATGTGTTGATAATAGCCAGCACATGGTTCAGCAAGAGAGACAGTCACAAGATCATATACAAGAGTGGTCAGATGTCACAAAGGTAGACTTCATCCTAGTAATTTGGGGTAGAATAAGAGATAGCAGAGTCATCCCTAACAAAATAGTTGCTCCACATCTTATATGACTGGTGACTACAACAAGGTACAGCCATTGCTCAGAGAAGGCTTTAAGGTCAATTCAGACTATGGTGAAGACTTGGAAATTGAAGAAGTGAAAACACATGAGTTTGTGGAAATGCTCATGACTTCAGTACCCTTGGAACAAGAGGAAATAGGTAGAGTTGAAGAAGAATGACAGCATCTTAAAATGGTATTTGTGAAGACTATAAAATATATATGTGGCTGAGCCAGCTACGGAAGTAAGGTCGATAAGGAAAATGGACTGCAGTATGCAGAAGTCCAGGAAGTTATTAAAAGAAAGAAGGAATGCAAGAAAATGTGGTAGAAAGAAAAGAAGAGCCCTGCTAAGAAGAAATACTGGTTAGCTAACAAAGAGGCTAACAGGGCAGTCACAATAGTAAAGCACAAGGCATCAGAGGCTTCAGCCTCTGAAAAGCAACTCAGCAGATAACTCAAAGAAGCTATCAAGTTGCAAGGCAAAGAAAGAATGAAAAAAGAAGATAGTCATCAGATGCTATTTATAAGAGATGCCAGTAGCAATCTGCTCATCAGTCCACAGAACATCAAAGACAGTGGCTTTTGAATAAAGAAAACCACACAGAAGCTGTACTGTCCTAAAAGCAGCCTATGATGAAAGAGGAAGAAAGACTCACACTAGAAGTAGAACAGCACTCAGGAAAATGAAGTCAGGGAAAGCAGAAGGCTCAGATGATGTTATGGAAGAAATTATCGAGATGTTGGTTGAGTAAGGGGAGGAATGGTTAATGAGGGTAATCATAGCGTTTTTGATAAGAAGGCATATCCCAGATGTCTGCAAAATATGCATTCTAGGGCTTGCATACAAGAAAAGAGGATATTCACAACTGCAGGCAGTATAGATGTATCATAACCCTGTCACACTATATAGAAATGCTGGAGAGGATGGCTGATAAATACATTGGCAGAATATTACAAAGAAAGATGGGTGATAAGCAGTACATATTTAAATTAGGATGCAGTAAAGACAGAAAAGATATTTGTTCCATTATAAGGAAGCACTGAAGAATATTGGAGGGAAACTCAGATTTAATAAGTGTGTTGGGTGATTCTCCCAAGTTTGTATACAAAAATAATAACAATATAATGAGGTTATTGCAGAATGACAAATACTAAAGTATATACAGGGGAAATGTCTAACAGAAACAAAGGTATGTATAAATGTGGAAGGTGCACAGTATGTAGGTATGCTTTGGAAGGGTCCTTTGTAAATTTAAAACATTTAGAAATTACATCAGCTGTACCAGGGGTGTATAACTGTAAGCAAGGGGAATTGTATGTATTAGTGTTTGTTCAGGCTATGATTGTTTTTATTTAGGGATGTCCACTAGATGTCTGGAAAAATGAATTAAAGAGCATCTCTATTCTATAAAAACAAAGATATGAAAAATGCCTTATACAAGTATACATTGACATGTAAAGAAAATAAGACATTTTTGTTTTCTATTTTAGAGCAAGGGCCAAAAGATCTTAGAGGTAGACAGTACAAGGATAAAGTTGAAAGGAAGGAGACATTATGGCAACTGAAACTAGGGGCTGATAAATTACCAGGAATAAATGGTTCTAGTAATATTAAAAAAAGAGAGGAGACTGAAAGTTAATAACGAAGCGTAGATGAAATGGTTTTAACAGAAAATGCATTTATATAATGTTGGATTTTGATTTTGTAATTTTTTTTACTTAATTGAATGTTATTGATTAAATAATTGGGAGTTTGTTTTTATTGGTGTACTTGGATTTAAAAGGATTTGACTGTAATGTGGAATTTGTTCTGAGGAAGTCTGTTATAGGTAAAAGCGGAGATTAAAACTGTTTTACATGAATCCAGTTGTCTTTGTTAAGTCTCTACAAGCATTTGGTGGATTCTCTTGTTATTAGTGTATTTTTGTTCACTTATTCTGTTTGGGAATGTTTGGATTAACTATATGGAAAATGCTGGAGAGGATGACTGATAAACGAATATGCTGAATATTAGAAAGAAAGATGGGTGATAAGCAGTACGGATTCAAATTAGTATGCAGTACAACTGGCCCAATGTTTGCAGTGAGACAGATAGTGGAGAAGAAGCTAGTCATGAAGAAAGTGTCCAATTGGACATTCCTTGACCAGACGAAAGCATATGGCAAGGTATTTGGGCAGTCCTGTGATAGCTTGAAGTCCAAGAAACAGTAGAGTTAGTGCAGGCTATGCTAGTTAGAGAAGTTCAATGCTGTTTTTTTTTGTTTTCTCTTCCCTGTAAGTCACCAATAATCTTTATTTCACTGATTTATGGAAATATTTAAAGTTGGGGCTTGCCTTCTATGATTCCCCATAACACTCTAGTTATGTCCAGAGCATTTCTCTTCAAATGATTACAATTATTATAGGCTCATGTAGGGCAGTCTGAGGGGTGGAGACTTCTCGTATTTATCTGCTGCTTTTCCATACAATGATTAGTTTTGCTGAGAAAATAATTAATAATCACATTCTTGAATTCACTAAGGCTGCAACCTATTGTAACCTTATAATTTCATTTACTATTTGACACCAGCTAACCACAAAGAGAACACTTTGGTTGCATAAGTTGAAAATAGCCTATAAGGGCTCCTACACTCCAGCCTGTTTGCCTGAGATGAGATGTTGTACATCTAATTTCTGCCTGGAGTTTCTAGGAAAAGTAGCATATGAATTTCATAGCTTTTGGTAATGTCACCACTTTAAGATTCTAAGGAGTGCCACAGATGATTTCATTAATAGACATCTGTATTAATGTACAAATTTGGTGGTGCTAGAGAATTTTCACATTTGTTGAACTCCTCAATAAATAAACTCTGTTTGCTTCAAGTGTCAGTTATTACTAGGATTTATGTTGCCTCTAAAATGACCTGAAACTGTAAGCTTTTATAAAGATATATTTGTATTTTCTTGCAACAGACCTTCAAACTGCCTGCTAATGCTCCCAATGTCTCCTTGGACAGAGAGGACCTCAGTTCCTTTTTACTATGACATTACGCTCCTTTTCTTGGCAGAGATGCGAGAGTAAGATGTTGATTCCTTTTACTTTCCTATTATATTTTTATATTTTCATTTGGGATGGAATGTATCCCAACAGATATGGATAGTCATGAGCAAGTCTTTCTTTTCACCTTCTTTTTATTTTTAAATTTCTGGCTTAACCCATAATAAGGGTGCTGTTTTACTGATGTTTTCATTTTCATGTGCTAGTGTTAATATTTGTTGCTTTCAACCCTTTAACAAACTATGTTACCTGCTGCAAGTGGTTAATGGCTGTGTTTTGCAATAGAAAATATATAATCCAGTTCTTTACCAGAGGAATTATTAATAACTTCATCTTGTTTTGGTTTTGAAAAGTTCTATGCCTTCCATTCTTTTCAGGATATATTTTTTTCTTTCCCATACATTTGCTCAATTACCTCTTCGACTGTTGCACCAATATTTCAGTGCTGCACAAGTTCACCTTGCTGTTCTTAATTTTCTACATACAACCATTGAAAACTGTACATACTGTCCCGGAAATGGTGATACCTATTTTGTCCCCCTTTAATCTAAAGCATTGTCTTTTTTTAAATGTATTTTATATTCGTATACTTATTTTTCTTTCAAATTAGTATTTATTGTTTTCTTTTGGCAAGCTTTCAAAACCCTCTACAATTTGCTTATATTTTTTTCCTTCAAATATTTACATTAATTATTCTATATTTCACCAAATTTTGCCCAAATTCCTATACATTTAGAAAATTATGCAGTTCTTTTTTTGCTTTCATCTTTCTCCATCCCTTCTGAACACACAAAATAATCAATTTCTGTCTTGATATTTCCCCTTTTATAAGTGAGATCTCTTTCTTTCCTTTATACCAATGTACCATATTTCATAAAATCTTTCATTATATTTATATTAAATGTCTGTTTTCTCATTTTTTTCTCTCAAATTAGGGTTAAAATCTCTAACTGTATCTGTTTTAGTAATTACAAAATTCCTTAAGTATTGAGACAGCTACTGTCACTCCATTTCTCTTGTAGATGTATATAAAACAATAAATGTTCTAATATTATATTTCATTTTAATATCTACTGTCGCAGCTCACACATTTCCCTCAAACTAATTACAACAAGTTAATGAACTTGCTCTTAAGTGACACTGATATCCATGATTCCTCTTCATACCAAAATATCCATTTTATGTCTCTTCTCACTATTTCTCAAGATGATTTTTAGCATTTTTTTCTACAATCTCACAAGTCACATCTGTTTTCACCCTTCTGTTCCAGTCTAGAGCTACCTTTCTTCCGAAATCCCACTTTATATTATTCAAATTAAATGCCAACACACTTATACCATCCCTTTTTCTTTTTAGCAATGTTTTACCATCCCCCATACCTTCAATTTGCACTTTTTCTACCTCACCCTATGTCCAGTAGACACATGCCCACAATTTTCCTCTGTCTGTTCTCCCTCATCTTTTTCCTACTTCAGTCACTAACATATCATAGATATTTTAACCTCAATCATCTGATCTGCACTCTTGATGCACTCATTAATTTCCACTGTTTCCTTTCATCACTTTATTTCAGTTCTTTTCCTTGCTTGTTCTTTCCCTCATCATTTGCATTTTCAGCTAGAAAAAGTTTCCTGTTCTTTAAGTTGTTTAATAATCTGTGTGTCATTTTTTACATCTTGTACATTTGATTTTACATTGTTTTAAAGTCTGTTCCATTTGTCCGCACTGTGTATATTTTCTTCTCTTACAGTCACTCAAGAGTTGTCCAAAGAGCCACAAAAATGACGACTTAGACTGATCCCAATAACAAACTGTCCCTCTGTGTCCAATTATAATAGTCACATTTAGTTAAAAGATCACATCATTCTTTATAGCTTTCAGTAAGACTCACAACTCCCATTCCCCATCCACTGCTCCAAGTTTTGCAATTCTCAACTGAGCAATCATTTTGCTTTTTTATTACAAATTTTTTTGGGGCAACATAATTCAATATTCAGCCCTGTTTTTTATCAACAAATGCGCAGACATTTCAGCTAATACTTACCTTTCAAAAGTCACTTCAAAAAACTTCATTATTCATGTTTATTAACACCATTCTGCCTTGTATTTCAGAGTCCAAGGATAAAATTTCATCCACCCACGCTCACAAGTCATATGCAACTTTTATAGCATAGGAACAGAAGTTGATTACCAGGCCATTCTTCCATATGACACCCACACACACACACCCACACACACACACACACACTTGGGAGAATGTAGAGTCACCAATCAGCAAACTTTCCCTGTTCTAAATGTTATGACTGCTAAATGGAACATTATTCTTGTACAAAATCCTTACCACTTATTTCTAAATACCAAAAACAAGCAAAATCTTTGGCAAACCTCCATGGCAGCCAAAAAACTTTTGGAAGTACTGTTAAAACTATTTATTAACAAGATAAAATAAAATCAGAAACATAATCCAGTTTGAGAAGCGCTTTCGGCTGTTTAGCCTTCCTCAGATCCATGTTAATTTTGAATGCATTTACAATGAAGTAGAAAGTGTTGCTTATAAATTTAAAAGATTACAGTGGCAACACTTCCACATGGAAGTTTGCCTTCATCGCATTGTAATGCCAGGGGGACTAAGGGTTAGGTGTATGCCGAGTTATGGCAGCACATATCCAGAGCTGCTGCCAAATGGCAGGAAATTAATATCAAAACTAGTTTTCGATATATGAAGCTGCTAATAGACTTCTTTAAGCCGCAGGAAGAAAAGGCTTCAGAGTTCATTGAAAACAAACAGAGTAAGTTGGAGCAGTTGGAACTTTCGGATAACAATATAATGAAACTTGAAAGGCTACAGGAGAAACTTGATATATATTATAACAAACTAGAGAACATTAAAAGTAATAAGTTGAAAAGGGATTTTAATGACTTTAAAACTGGACAATTGCTTGAATGGCCCAAAGATAGAAAAATGCAGAGCTGGAATATACAGTCTAATACTCCTGTTACAAACAGTGAAATAAGAAAGCCGATACACTGGGTGAATATGCAAGCAGAAATACACAACAGCTTGGATGCTAAAGAACAGCAAAAATATTTAATTACACAGAATTTTAAGACCAATAAGGCTAATGGCAGTGTAGTGGTGGCCGGAATGGAGATAATAGAAACTACTTCACTTTCACGAGACAGTGAAGGTGAAAACAGAGAAATGGGAGACATTTGTGATCCATCAGTGGAAACTGATAGTTTAAATAGTAAAGAAGTAGGAGCCATACCGAAGAAAGGCTCAAACCATGCACCTATTTTTCAACAACTCCCTTTTTTAATCCAACAGAAGAGCTCAAGGATGTCAAGATTAGAGAGCAGAGAGAAGAAGAAAAGGAAGGTGACACAGAGTGTGACAAATCACTAGTCGACATGGCTTCTCTAGTCCTCAGCTTGTCTAGTTTGCCATTGACAAATGATCAATTTAATGTGTTGCAGAAAAGGTTAAGTTTTATACCCTCAATTCAATCTAACTTACAACTGACTTGAGATATTTTGGTAGAAATATCACTCTGAAATATATCTTTGGAAATGACAATATGGATCAGACTAAGGACAAAAATATCTACTCTTAAGAAACCCAGTATATTTATGCCTTTCAGTCACCCAACTGTAGATATGTTCATAAGAGTTTGTGAGAATGAAGTAGCCAATTGCAAAGATGAAGGTAAAATGAGACACTATCACAACTTATCACCTAATGAACACCTTGCACTAAAGGAATTGCAACAGAATAATGAAATGGTGATCAAGCCAGCAGACAAAGGAAGAGCAATAGTGGTGATGGATTCCACACACTATGCTCAGAGGATGCAAGATTTGTTACAAGATGTCCACACTTATTGTAAAATAAATAAGAATCATATGCAAAGATTGATATACAATGTGAAAGATTCCTTATATAATAAGCTGATGTCTAGAGAGATGGACAAGGATTTATATGAATTATTTAATGTGGAACATCCAACTGTACCTATAATTAAGGGTCTCCCAAAGATCCATAAGAATCCCAGTGATCCCACCCCTATGCCCTATAGTATCAGGCAGGGGATGGATCATGAAACCGCTCTCTATATTTGTTGAAGCAGACCTCAAAAAATGGTTACCATATGCACAAGCAGTGCTGAAGGATACAGTACAATTATTAGACAGGCTTTATGCAAGAATGGAACAGCTTGACTCATATGCTGGCATTAGATTGGTCATCATGGATGTAAATAGCCTTTTCACCTGTATTCCCAATGAATATGGGATAGAGGCCATACAAGTTATTCCACATCAATGTAGACAAGAGATTGATATTAACATCAATTTGGTCTGTGACCTACTGGAATTGATACTGGGAAATAATGTATTTGTTCATGGTGAAGATTACTATTGGCAGAAATGGGGGGTGGCTGTGGGCACCCCCTGCACCAATAGTTACGCTAATCTAGTGCTGGCTCATTGGGAGAGAGAATGGGAGGAGGACATTGGTAATTGCTGGAAGGAACGCATTATATTCTACAACAGATTTGTGGATGACATCATTATTGTATGGGAAGGAGAAGAAGAACAGCTCCTAGAATTTACAGTGTATCTAACTAGTAGCACCAGTTTTCTGAGATATGAAGTAAAATCATTAGATCATGACATTGAATTTCTAGATGTTAAATTAATTCTAGAAGAAGGTAAAGGTATTGAAACAACTCTGTACAGGAAACCAGTGTGGAAGAACCATATGTTGCACTATTCAAGCATGCTCCCAAGACATATTTACAAAAATGTAGTGGAAAATCAAGTTATTCGGGTGTCTAGGATATGTACAAATGATGATACTTTCATGTCTGAACAAACTAAGTTAATAAAAATTTTTACAGCGAGGGGTTATAATGAAGGAGGAATAAACATGGACCCCAAAAAAGCCATGACCTTACTCCAACAAAGAGGAATGCCTTTGTACTCTAAGAGAACACACATGGCCAAATGTACTAATAGGAACAATATCCTAAGATGTATGCTTACATTCAGTACTGATTGTTCTGATATTTGCAACATCATTAGGAAATATTGGCCTGTCCTTACAGCAGATACTAAGATTAAGAATATTGTAGGGGATTACCCCCACTTAACCCTCAAGAATAATAAGAATTTAAAAAGTCTGTCGTGCAACCATGGTGGGCAATTGAATACAAATACAACAAGAAAGAATTAGGTGACAGGTACACGAAAATGTGCCTTTTGTAAGGCATGCAACTTCATTAACACCACAAATATTTTTGAACAACCAACACACACAATATTTATAGATATTATGGCTTTGCTAATTGTAATACCAAAAACATGATTTATGTGGCTCTGTGTTATTCCTGCCAAGCCTACTATGTAGGCAAGATGAATAGGAATTTTAAAGAGCGCATTCTGTGACACTAGCTAGACATTAAAAACAAATTAGACACTAATGCTTTGTACGGACACATACGGGAGTATAATGTGCAGAAGTTTACTTTTATGGTGATTTCCCAAGTAAATGATGGGGTTTGTAAAGGAGATCTTTTCAATAGAACTGAAAAAGAAGAAATGAGGTAGATTATGAACCTAAGAGCTAACTTTCCACCAGGATTGAACCATATTGTACCACTGAAACCGATATTAAAAGAGCGCAGTCTCAATAAGAAATACTAGTGACATCTTTGTTTGACTTAAAAGAAGGTGTGTTTGATATGGACATTGCTATTGGTCTGCATGGTTCCTTATTGGGATGCAAGACAAAAGGGCATGTTAATTACTTAGTTGAAGTTTTTGGTTGCTCTCAGTTTAAATACAAGTAACTCAGAGAATGAAAAACTAAGGATCTGATGAAGGTTATACACTGAAAGTACTTATCCATTTTTTCTGGTTTTGGCCTGAGACCTTTTTGAATGCTTTTAAGAACTACATTTTATTAAAGAAGAATTGTATCCTCTCATTTTGGTGGAAGCAGCTTTTTATACTTTTGTTATTGTCTGTTGAGTTAGGCTTCCTTTAAAGGTGCTTTTTTCTTTGTTTTTGGCCTTACTTTCATTCAGTTGTAGTCTGACTGTCTCCTCCATAGCACACTGTCAAGTGACCATTAGTAATTCATCATCTCCGCACTGTGAACCCTCACAGAACCTATTGGATTTATTGTCATTACCAGTCTTAAACTGCACACTTCCACCATCCAAGGCACCTCATCTCTCCTCTGCTTCCCTCCATGACTACTGTTATACAACACCTGCATTTACCAAAGAAAAACTATATTTAGATGTATTTCTTTAGAATAAAAATGTCTACTATATGCTTGGATCACCTTTTTCTTCCATCCATTCACTAGTTTCACAGCTGCCCTTGTACCAGAAGCACTACTAAAAGACTTTACTTAGAATGAATATCCTTTCAATTTTCCTCTGCAAGGAGGTTACTGGCCAAGTGGGGCTAACCTGTTCTTTAAAAACAAAATAAACCTTACATGCTGCCAAAGACAACCATTAGTAGTTGCTACACTGTAACTTGTAATGCTAAAGAGATGCTGTTATTTCCATTGGTAGGTATGCAAGTATAGGTATTTCAGAATGCAGGCAGATATCATATGTGAATTTCTTGACAGCATGTGAAAGACCAAACTAGTTTGAAAAGTTATGTTGCCAAAGCTATATGCCTCAGTTGTACAATGTCCAGGATTACAAAACTGGTGTTGAAAGAGTAAAGAAAAATTTGAAACAGAAGCAATCGAGAAAAGAAAGTCTCCTTTGCTCCATTTAAGTTTTGGTCACCTTATACCAACGGAATAAAGTTTGGGTGACTGGACCTTTTTCCATTGGTATTTTGTGGGATTTACAATGGGCACGCTGACCAATCAGTGTGCACGTTTTGGAATATTAATGGGGGGGGGGGGTCATTGTATAATTTTATTTATTTTAGATTTGTTTACCATGATAGTCCAACTGGGCAAGTAGCCATTTTCAGTGAAGGCGTGGGGAGAAAAGCTCCAAAGATAGTTACATAAGTTATAGAAGGTAGATATCAAACATTTCACACACACATTATAAAAAATACCAGTAGGAGATATTATAATGTTTTTAGTATAAGCTAAGCATTGCTATCAAGTATAGCACACATATTACAGAACACTAGGTACAATCCTTCATTATATGGCAACTAAGACAGGAAGAACAGAACAGCTAAAAATAATTATTTAATTGTATATAGGAACTGATAGTAGATGTACATAGAAACTGATAGTAGAGTAGGAAGTGAATGTGGAAAGAAGGAGATTATCCAGCTGTGATACAGGTGCATAGCCAGTTATTGAAGAGGTCTTCTTTGAGTAGTTGTTTAAATTTGATGTTGGTGGGGGTTGTGAGTATATTTTGTGGGATTGAGTTCCAGATTTTAGCAACGTGATTGGCAAATAGAGAGTCACCAAAAGAGTTACTGGATTTGTGGATTTTTAGAAGTAGTTTGTTGGGTGAGAGGAGTGTACGTGAGGTGTGGTAGGGCTCGACTAGGTTTTTTAGTGATGGACAGGCATGTGGATGATAAATGACGTCATGGGCAACTGTCAGTTGGTTAAGTGATAGAAGTTGTGGTTGTTCTAGCCAGTGAAATTGTTTAAGGTCAGTGCAGTGGTGACCTCTGTTGGGGAGTTTGGCGGCAAAACAAGCAATTTTGTGGTAGCAAGTCTCTAGTTTGGAAAGTTCTGATTTTCTAAGGTTAGTGAAAATAGGGAAGGTGTATAGAAGTGTGGACAGGAGGTGGGTTTTAGCTAGGGACAGTTTGATGTTAGGGGATGTGAAACGTTCTGGATCTATATAGGCAGCCAAGTTTAATATGTATCTTCTAGACTGTAGGGGCTATGTGATTGTCATATCTTAATGACCTATCTATTGTGACCCCTAGAAGTTTAGCATTATCTATTGGTTACATTTTGGTGCTGTTGGAGGAGAGGATATAAAGGGGGTGGTAGGTTATATGGATTTATTATGTGTGAATATCATATGCTTTGTTTTGTTGGGGTTTAATATAAGTTGGCTCTCCTTGAGATATAGTTCTATATCTCAGAAGGCTTGTGTTTTGAGTTGTAGTTCCAGGTAAGAGGAGGCTGTACAGATGACTGTTGAGTCTTCTGCATATTATACTATGGTAGTGTGTGGGGTAGCGGAGTTAAGTTTATTTGTAAAGATGGAGAAGAGTAGGGGACCAAGTATTGAGCCTTGTGGGATGCAAACAGTAATGGGTAGAGGAGGTGATAGGTCATCAGCCCACTTGACAGCTTACTGTCAAACAGGTTGCTTTGGAACCAAGCAAGTGCTGAGGAAGACATATGCATAGAGGCTAGTACTTGTAGGAGTATCTGAGTAAGATGGTGTTGAAAGCTTTAGACATGTTGGTCTAAAGCTTCAGAAGGAGCTTTTTTATGTAACTAGTCTGGATTGGTTGGAATGAGAAGGTGGGGGAGTGGGGGCTGGGAGTAGTGGGTATTGTTAATGGGGAGTGGTTGCTGTTATTTAATAAGGTTTGGATGGAGTTGATGAAATGTGGGTTGAATTGGACTGCTATTGATGTGTTGTTATTTGGGATTGACCAACAGGATTGAGATGGTGGCCTAATGGTTAAGGTGTTTGCCTTACAAACACAAGGTGCAGGGTTTGAGTCTCACAATGGATAATTGGCTAGGCTTAAAAGGGCTCACAAGGGTAGTTAGCTTAGTACTAACCTATAACCTATGTCTAAAAATATAGAAGAGACAAGGTTAGTGTTATTTTTATGACTGTTGATGGTAACTGTGAAGCTTAGGAGAGCAGTGGTAGTACTATGTTTTGGTCTAAAGCTGTGCTGTGTGTTGGAGAGCAGGTTGTTTTGTAGTAGGTAGGTTAGAAGTTGGGAATGTATAAATTTCTGTAATGTTTTGCTAAGGGATGAGAGTACGGCAATGGGCCTGTAGTTGGTTATGTCTGTGGAGGGTCCTCCTTTGTGCAGGGGAATGATAGGAGAGACTTTCCATAGTACTGGTAAATATTGTTCAGCGATGGAGCGATTGACAAGCACAAATATTGGGTAGGAAATGGAGTTGGCTCTGAGTTTAAGAAATTCATTTGGGAGTTGATTGACAGCCAACATACTGGCAGACAGGTTCAGTGCAAACTTCACCCCCCTCTCCCCCCCAAAGGAGAGATAACTATCCCAGCCGAGTGTAGCCCCCCGGACATCTCAAATGCGCAGGTGAAAGCTGCTCTCTCTAAAGCTAAAAACACAGCATCAATGGGACCGGATGGTGTCCCCGGCTGTGTGCTACACGAGCTAAATGAGGATTTAACCCCGCACATAAGGCAGCTGTTTAATCTCAGCCTTACCACAGGATACGTGCCCATGGAGTGGCATACGGCAACTGTGGTCCCACTCCACAAAGGCGGCGCCTCTACGGACCCTGGTAATTACCGCCCCATAAGCTTAACAAGTCTAGTCTGCAAAGCTATGGAGAGGATCATAATGGAGCTCATAAACAAAGATATAGGGGACTTGCAGACATTGGACCCGACCCAGTTTGGCTTTGTCAAGGGAAGATCATGCCTTTTGAACTTGGTCGACTTCTTCGAAACAGTCACCAAGGCCATTGATGAGGGAAAGGCAGTCCATACAGCCTACCTTGACCTTGCAAAGGCTTTCGACACAATACCCCACTCGGGTATTGTAGAAAAACTTACCAGCTTAAATGTAAACCCATATGTCACAAGATGGGTTGCAAACTGGCTTAAGGACAGAATCCACAGGGTTAGAGTTGCTGGCGCTGTGTCAGACTCCAAGCCGGTCACAAGTGGTGTCCCACAGGGCTCGGTCCTTGGCCCCTATTGTTTGGCATCTACTTCTCAGAAGTACAGGCCAGCATGGGAGGACTTTGGCTGACAAAGTTTGCAGACGACTGCAAACTGGGCCATAGTGGAAAGTGCATCGGACACGGATATCCTTCAGAAGGGACTCACGGAAACAGATAGCTGGTGCCAGAGCCATGGCCTGAAGTTAAACGCCAAAAATGTATAGTCATACCCTTCGGGAAAAACAAGGTAACCCCAAGCTACCATATAGGTGGCAATCCACTAAGCACAGAAGAGGTTATCAGGGACCTGGGGACCCAGGTTGACAGTGGCCTTTCTTTGACACTCACATTGCTAAAGTGGTTAGAAAGACCTTCTACATTGCCCACCTGATTATGAAGGGATTCACATCCAGATCTAGTGAGGTCATTGTTCCCCTGTACTCTTCACTTATCAGACCAATGATCAAGTACAATGCCCCATTCGGGATGTATCTCACCCGACATCTGCAGCAATTGGAGAGACCCCAAAAGTTCCTCACCAAAAGGATAAAGGGACTCCAAAATCTGTCATATGCTGCCAGATTGAAGAAACTCCAGCTCTATTCAGTCGCATACCGTCTGCTCAGAGGTGACATGTGCCTGACATACAAGGCCATGTCCAACCTGGAATTAATGGACATGCTCCACCTCAAAAAATCCAAATCCACCAAAACCACTAGAGCAAGCGACTTAAACCTTAGCACGGATATAAATAAGACGTGCTGGAGGGATAGATTTATCACTCAGAGACTCCCTATGCTGTGGAATAAAATCCCGGTCCATGTGAGGCAGAGCACCTCGCTGACTCTGTTTGAGAGAAATCTAGACCTGTGGATGGGAGATCTTAGGTTTACCCCGGGAATCATCTCTGTGTCACTGCTGGACAGAGGCACAACAAACTAATGGGCACAGTATTTTTTCATATAAGGGGTGGCGTAAGCCACAAAAATTTGGGCTAGGCTTATAAATGCCTTAGGGCAGATAGCGTAGTATAAACCTATGAACCTATGAACCTAAGAGTAGTGGGTTTAAGTTTGAGAAGAAGCTTTTTTATGTAACTAGTCTGGATTGGTTGGAATGAGAAGGTGGAGGAGTGGGGGTTGCGAGTAGTGGGTATTGTTAGAGGGGAGTGGTTGTTGTTATTTAATAAGGTTTGGATGGAGTTGATGAAATGTGGGTTGAATTGGACTGCTATTGATGTGTTGTTATTTGGGATTGAGGGGGAGGAGGCTTGGCCAGGAGATAGTAGTTGTTTGATGGCCTGCTAGAATTTCTTGGTATTATCTTTATGTTTGTGATGGATTAGAGTGCACAGATGACTGTTGAGAACCCCATAAAATCAATGGGAAAATGCCGTTGAGGTCTGCTGGCCTGGTTATACTTTCCCCTATATTCCGTTATAACTAAAACCTTGCCTGTTGTTGGTTCTCCTGTTGTTGTTGTTATTATTGTTATTATTATTATTATTATTATTATTATTATTATTATTATTATTGTACCTCCTAGTAAGTCTCCCAGCATCATCTCTGTCCAGTTGATCTTGTTTCATTTTATTAATCTTTCTTTCTTTAATGGACTGCTCATGTCATTTCACTCTTTCTTTAAGCAGCTCAAATTTAGCATCTAGGTCATTGTCATTCTCATTTTCCAATGTTGTTTTTAAAGATGTGATATCAGCTTTTGTAGATTCCTGCACAATAAGGTTGTTCCTTAATAGCAGACAAATACGTTTGTAGCTGAAATCCTCTAAAATATCTTCCCATTGCTTAGAAAGTGAATCATCCATGCCATTAGACCTCAACTGGATTTTCTCAGGGGAGATCCTCCCACAAAACCAGACAGGGGCACAATACAGGACCACCAGGAGGCTGCACTCCCAACATCTCATTCCCCACCATCCCAATCCACTCTGACTATCAGCACTCTGCAGAAGCCTTTGACGTCACAGATAGATCAGGACATGAACATAAGCTACAGAGGCAACCAGAACCAACAGAGATTTGTGCATGATGATTTACAGGACTACCAGGACAACCGGGACCACAGACAATTCAGCTACCAGGAGCAGCAGCACCTTCACAGAGACCAGTTTCTTCAGGAAGACCAATATCAACAGCACAGACACCAACCACCACACCAATGCCAAAGCCAAGCACCAGTACCAGGACAAGAACGACAACCACCACCAGAGCCCCAGAGCTTGTCCCTCTTACCAGGTTCCCCCCTACCACAGCCACAGCAAGGAATACGACTACAACCCACCGAGCTTCCAGAAAGCACAGGAGGAATTCCAAAGGTCTCAAACCCTATCCATGAACCCCCAGGGAGACAGGAGAACCAAACAGTGGACAGGGGTGAGGGAAATACAATACCTCGGCAATTTTGACTGAAACCTCGACTACAACACAGGTCCCAGGCTCAGACAGAGGAACCAGCCACAATATCAGATGCTCCACTTATCTGGAGCCACTCTGTTAATGCACTGACTGAAGATGAAAAAAGTGTGTTGTCCAAAGGATTTACTTTTGCACCAAGCTGCAGAAGTGAGGTAGCTCATGTGCTGATAGACCTTAAAATGTTTGTAAGGAAGCTTAACTTAAGGATACAGTTTCATGGCAAAATTGATGACATTGAAAATAAGCCTATTGATGAAAGTATAAAAAGGCCTAGCAGCTATTGTCAACAACTACATCAAACATTAGTTGCTTTTGGAGTGAAATGTGAGATGGATATCAGGAAACTACTTAAAATAACTCCTAAAAAAAACTTTATAACATTACAAGGAGAAAGAAAACCATTGATCAAGCTAGGCAATGATAAATCCAGGCACGTAATGAAGGCAGACAAGGGAGGAGGTATACTTGTACCACTAGCTACAACCAAAAGATAGAAAACATGCTGGAGGATAGCAGATTTTATGAGTTATTTACCACGGATGACATAAAAAGAGCATATGATTTATGGAACACTAATCTCACCATATTATGGGGAAAAAAAAACATTACTGAAATCTTTATAATTATTTATGGAGCCCATTTCCATGTTTACCTTACTTTTTTTGGAATACCAAAGCCACACAAGAACAGAGAAGACCCACCATATAGACCAGTGGTAGCAAGTGGAGGTTCCCTTACTAAAGCCACAAGGGTTTACATTGATTACTTGCTGAAACCTTTAGCAGAAAAGAATAAGTCATACATAAGAGATTCAATGGATTTTTTTGAGGAAAATAAAAAAACATTACAGTGAAAGCTGACAGCATTTATTAACTATCGACGTGGAATCCTTGTACCCAGTGCTCCCTCACAATTACTGTATAACAGCAGCTATGGAATCTTTTAAGAAACATAATCAAGGTACACTGGCACAACTGCAAAAGTTAAGCAAGCTCATTAATTTTGTACTGGACTTTAATTTCTTTACCTTCAATGTCAAACACTACAAACAAAAAACTGGTATAGCAATGGGGGCTGCCAAAGCTCCCAGCATAGCTAACATAGCCCTGGGCAAGTGGGAGGAGGACTTTGTGTTAAACAACACAGACTACATGCAGCATATTATATGCTATTTACATTATATTGATGACATCTTTATTATGTGGGAAGGTGATACATTCCAGCTTGGAGATTTTATCACTTACCTCAATCAAACAACCCCATTTCTGAAGTTTATCTCTTCCCATAGCTATACTTCAACCATGCAGATTTCCAAGGACAGCAACAATAACAGAATCACCACTGATCTATTCAGAAAAGCAATGAGGGTTAACTTATTACTCTACAGTAAACGTCTGCATCCTGCAAAAAAACAAGTATAATGTGGTGAAGTCCCAGGGCTATAGATTAGCTAGAATTATCACAGAGATGGAACCATTTTTGAGAAACCTGAACAACTTAGAGAATGATTTTCCAATGAAAGGCTATGAAAGTCAGATGTTAAAAAAACATCCTGGAACCCATTACAGAACTGAAAAGGACCGAAGCACCTTCACTCAACCTCCCCAGTAGGAGAATATTAAGAAATTCCACAGAGAATAACACATGCAAAAATAGCTGCATCCTGACGTACACTTTGGATTATCACAGTATCAAAAATGTTATGGAAGAAAACTTGGCCATTGTTACAGGAAACCCTTTTCTGATTAACATCTTAGGTGAAGCCCCATCCTAGGTTTTCAGGAAGGCCAAGAACATTAGAAGTTATGTTGAATTTAATCCTAGACTATATGAAAGAAACACTAAAAGATGTGAAGCTAATTGTACATTTTGTATATTTATACAACAAGGTGATAGTTTTTATTGCCCTTATTTAAAGAAAATGATTAAGATCAGTTCAGGGGGTGACTGTAATACTATAAAAGTAATTTACAGGACACAGTGCAATGAGTGTGATGCATTTTATGTGGGCAAGCCTGTAAATAAACTTAAGCGTAGGATTTTGTGTCATCTGGCAGAAATCTGCTCTGAATGTTAAAATAATGCACTAGCCAAACACCTTGCTTTTCATAAAAGGCACACAGGTTTTAAGTTCAAGAAACTGGATCGCATAGACATATGCTGGAGAAATGTGAACAAGTGGCAATTAAAGCTGAACTCTTTTAGGATGCCAGGACTAAACTACTACTGTTCACTTAAAAGTGCACTGGAACATCGCATACATTTTTTCTTTTTCTTTTTTCCACTATATTCAAAATGATGAGTAATAATAATACAATAATATTTTTGTAGATATTTTTTAGGGTTCTTGCACAGACCTGAAGAAGTTTAAAAGGGCAAAAGCGGTCTTTGTTAACAGTAGGTTATGGAAGTAGAATATGATTATTACAACTGATTTTTTGCATGCAAAGTGTATATGTAAACATTAGGTTGGTGGAACTTATAATAACTAGTCTTACAATACCTTCTATATACCTACTATGCATTTTGTCTTTACTTACACTACAGATAGTATTGTTTTAATGTCCATATTGTTCTACATATGTAACTGACCCAGTGGACTTTCCCGGTCAACAAATGTCAATAAATAAATAAATATGTATATATTTATATATATTTTTAGATTGCCAAATGGTGTAAGGTTTATATATTTCTAGCCATGTAGTATATTATCTTGGATAAAAATCACAGACTTAATAATCTGGTTAAGTAAGAGGTACCACACCATTATTAATTTTATTTAAAGTACATAAGGGTTATATTATTATGACAGCTACTAAGTAGGGCAGGATCAACTCGAATGTCACAGTGAAGGGGAAGGGATGTGAATTTAAAATGTTTACCAATAACACTTTGTTTTACAGCACAATAAACCACTCCCTTGCCTGATAAAAAGTATATATATATATATATATATATATATATATATATATAGTTAGAAAGCTTGTGCGGAAACTATTACTCTATTATTTTTGTTTTACTTGGATCGCTTGTCTGTGTACTTAATAAAGGATTTTCAACTGGAAACAGATTGCCAACCCTGCTTGGATTACTTTCGACTATTTAGTAATTCTGTACATTTCAAATTATATATTTTTTATTATTCTTTTGACGTAGGATGAGTTTAAGTTTGTTATTTCTACTACCATTATCTTATCTGATTAATATACAGTGATTAACTAGATATGTTGTCCACACAGACAAATTTCTTACTCTGTTTTGTTTTTGGACCCACTGTACTTGTTTTGTGGGTTGTTTGAGACTTCAGGGATACCACGGAGATTAGTTGTTTTTTGATATTTGAATATAGAAACTTTCACCAATGTCCTAAGTGATGAATTTAGTTCTAGCTTTGCCCCACTTCTGCAGTCCCCCATAAACACCCCCACAATGAGTTTTTATCAAGTGCTATCCATGTTATCTAAAACCATCACCAGCTGTATGGATACAAACAATATACTGGACTGTTTCCTTGTCAATGCCAAACACATCTTTTCTAACAGCTCAGGAACCCATTCCAGCTTAATTTCTCCACTGAGAAGGTGTACCAAATGTCTGGAGAAATGCAAGACTTAAATCACTGCACAAGGATGGACCCATCACATAACCTGGGAAATACAGGCCCATTAAACTCAGCAGAATCATTTATAAAGTCATAGATCATATAAGTCAAACTCATAAATAATTACATAGATAACTACAGACCTTTCAACCTAACCAATATTTATTTGTGAATGATAAATCCTGCCTAGTTTATTAGGCAATTTCTTTGAAAGAGTTACCAATGCCTCAGGCAATGACCCTCATGTTCATACTCATACTAGCTAATTAGACTTCAGTACAATCCATAATGCTGCTATGTTAGTAAACATTAACCCTTATGTCTCCCATTGAACATCTAACTTGCACAATAATAAAACCAGTGGGCCTGGATTGTAGCTCTTCCAAAGACTGAAATACCACTAGTGCTGTTCCACAGGGATTAGTTTTTTGCTCCTCTTATTTGACATCAAGTTTACTGGTGTGAAAGTAGACAATGATGACCTTTGAGGAACTGGGTTTGTTGATGACTGCAAACGGGACACCATTATAAACTCCCTTGCAGACACAAAGATTCTTCAAAGTAGGGCATGACAATACAATCACATATTGTCATGACCATGGGCTTAATGCTTAAAATTGTAGAATAGTTTATTCTGGTAATAGGTCTATTTAGTTTCCAACAGTAATGGGGCACCCTTTAAAATTAAGTAGCAGTTACAGATCTAGGCACATTCTACAACAAAACGTTTTTTATTTCTTTGACCTCCATGTATTTCCTCTAGTAAAGAAATAATTCTGCTTAGTCCAGCAAACCAAAATTCCCCACTATTCTTCCCTCTTAAAATCAGTCATAGAATATGCCCACCCCTTGTCATGTACATCTCTAAGCACTTTGCTCAGTTTGAATGACTCTGACATTTCCTAACTAAAAAGTTCACTCAGCTTTCTAAGCTTCCCACACAGGCTAAAAGGTAAACATCTGTTCTTCATCTGTTGGAGGCTTTTTTAACAGTGACATTTGCTTGTACTATTTTGACCTTCTTCACCATCAGAGAACTGGAAATACCATGAATACCTGATACTAAGATTTCAATCTTCATTGTAAAATAAACATGACCCACTGATAAGATAAATATGAACCTCAACAAATCAACTCCTTTGGAAAAGAATACCCTTAATTTTCAGCTAATGCAATAGATTAGCTGCCTTTTTATTTACTAATTTATTAGGTTACACTGATGAGGAATCTTAATAGTCTCCAAGAAGATTTCCCTAATTGCAATCTAGGAAGCTGCAAATCTGTGAACAGCATTGGCATTTTACTTCTTAAAGGACAACCGCACCCACAGACTCAAAAAACATGTTTATTTCATCATGGTTTGGTGTTTCCTACATTTTAACACCACTCTGGGACTATTTCGAGCTTTTTAGATATTTTTATACACAATTTATGACTCTGACCACATGGGGTCTGGCATCTTGAAATAATTCTGACTGTTTAGTCTGCCTCTAAGTATCCCAGAACACATTGTCTCCAAAAATTTGCATCCGATCTGCCACATTTTCCCTAAAGCTCCTGTCAGTCTACTGACTTTACAGGCATTCACTGCTGTGCTACAGTCACCTACTTTTGGTTAAAATGTTATCTTTTTTCAATGACTACTTCAAGCACGAGCAGTGCCAATGCTACAGAACAGAATTGAAAAGTGCATTTTATTGCTCTTTCTTCTTAGAAATGCTAACTTGATTTCTTTTGTGAAGGCTAAAATCTAGTTCTTCAAGGTATCTCCCCTCTCCCTTCACACCTACCTTCCCTAGCTGTCAAAGAGCTAAGGGTAATTTGACCCATTATCTGCATGTGATTGATAGCTCACAGCAGGTGACCAAACTAATGTACTGTTTTCTTGTCAGCCTTTCCTTCCTTACAGTGGGAGATTTTTTTTGTTGCACTCCTGTCAAATTTAGAACCAAGCTCCATAGCACTGGGAATAATCAGTTTTGCAAAGCATCAAACTCCCACTTATTTTCCTTCCTGTTTGGTTAAATAGCTAACAAATGATGCACTATAAACATAAAATATTTCACAGACCTGCATGACAGCATCCACATGCTTTTTTTAAGTGGAGTTTAAGAAAATTACTGTACTGCATATTTCTTGTCATCTGATGTAGTGTTGTCGATTAATTGTGACAGACATCTGCTTCTTTTGTAAAAACATGCAATTAATGTCTATGCATGGTCATTGCAAATTTATGTTCTTAGTTTTTGCAGCTGTTACTGTGATTCTGCCTGTACTTTGTCACATATCGGTAGGGCTCTTCAGAAAAGTGATATTATAGTTTGACATTTTTGCTAGGTTAAGAGTGGGCTGGGCAAGGCAGCTCTGACATCACAATGTGGGAGGTCCACTGGCTCTTCTATACAACATGCAAATCAGGTGGGGATTGCATCACTTTGGGGGAGGAGCAAGAGCTCTGGCAGATGTGACATCATCATTTCAGACCCAGCTAGAGGTTTTTCAACTTGGTTTTCAAAGTGAAAGTAAAACAGTACAGAAAGGTAGGAAGCCTAACAGGGAAAACTGTTGAGTGGATTAGTTTTTAAAGCTCCATGGGTGATTTTTCGAGGCTCTATCAACCAACAGGGACTAAAAGAGACAGCAGGTTGAGCAATTTGCTTTAATATCCTGTTGTTGTTCCTTAAAGGTGTGAACACCCTAAACATAACTCATGCATTATAGAAGCCAACATTGGGTGAAAAAGGAAATTTCTGCTTTATATTATTCCTTGCACAGTTTGGCAATATCCTATTGTTGTTTCTCCAAAGGCACTTCCAAACTAATATATGAATCTGTGATTTGACTTTTAGCTTTGTGAATTGCAGTGGGAATTAAGAGAAAAGTCACCTTACCAACTGTTCAACAGTATGGTTAAATAAATACGTGGCGCATTTGCAGTTGTAATCTTGTTAGAATTTATACTGATGCATTCTTATTGCTTCATAGGTTCATAGGTATGTTCTAGGCTATTGGCCCTAGGGCCTATATCAGCGTAGCAAGAAAGGTACCCTGGCTTTCGCCACCCAAGAAAATTATTTTCCTGTACCTTTGTTGAGCAGAGCCTCATAAGTGATCCCCGGGGTGAATTTCTTATCTCCCATCCAGTCATCAAGATTTTTCTTGAAGAGTGCTAATGAGGAGCTTTGTTTGATATAGATAGGAAGTTTATTCCAGAGTATGGGAAGTCTCTGGGACAGGAATCTATCCCTCCAGCATGTTCTGTTTATTGTGGTGACAAGGTTTAGGTCCCTAGAGCGTGTAGCTCAGAGGGATTAGTATTTCTTTAAGTGGAGCATGTCCAGTAGCTCTGGGTTTGACATAGCTTTATATGTTAGGCAGAGATCGCCTCTGAGTAGGCGATATGCAACGGAGTAAAGCTGGAGTTTTTTGAGATGGTCTGTGTAGGACATCTGTTTGAGTCCAGTAATCCTCTTTGTGAGGTATTTCTGCAGCATTTCTAGTTGTTGTAGATGTATTGTGAGGTACATACCAAAAGGGACGTTGTACTATATAATGGGTCTAATGAGTGATGAGTAGAGGGGAACAATGACCTCTTTTTTTCCTGGATGAGAAACCTTTTGTGATGAGGTGTACCATGGAGAAGGATTTCCTGACTACTGTGGGGATGTGACTATCAAAGGAGAGACTACTGTCAATAACTTTTCAACTCTTTATGCATTTGTAGAGCAAAGCTATGTCTACCAGCACATTTAACGCTTTATAAAGTTAAGACTCAGATGTAAGATCAATAAGTAAGTGGCTATTGATTATACACCCCCTTGCTATTATGTTCTGTAAATGAGGTTTGGGGAGGTTCCCTATTAGATGAACGAATGCTTAAAATGTCGAGTACGACATGCTCGACAGCTTTTAAGTGAACGATCATCTAAGCGAAACCTCAGAATGTCAAAACAAGGAGTTTTAAAAAGTTATAGATGCCCAGATGTCAGGAAGTCAACAGCTGACATAAGAACGTTTACCCTGTCTAGCTGTTCTTACAGTCCACCACTGTGGTGCGGTCTCGTTGTTCACCCTATGTAATGTTATGACAGTCTTCCACTGTGGTGCGATCTCGGAGTAGGTATATTTAAGTAGGTGGTATTATTTTGTTTGTTGATTTATTTTTTTGGGGGGGTTTAATGATTTACAGTACATTTTAGCCATCAGCCATTGGCTTCTTCATGGCTGGCCAACTATAACTTTTCAAAACTCTTTGTTTCGACATTCTGGGGTTTCACTTAGATGAACGTTCACTTAAAAGCTGTCGAGCATGTCGTACTCGACATTTTAGGCATTCATCTAATATAGACCCTTTGGGGACTACAGTAGCAGACAAACATGATGTGTTTGCACCATTATTTGGTTATTGACAAGCAAGAGCTACAGAGCTGTTAAACATCTTGAGTAGCTTTACTGCCATCACATACACTGTGCTGCATGTATATGTATGTATATGTAACAGAAGAAGCAATCAGCCACTTTCAATGAATAAAAACATGTCATATCTGCAAATGAAAGACAGAGGGAATGAAAACCTACACAAATACATGTCATTTGCTGGCAATACAAGCTCATATTTACAAAGTGCATCTGTTAGCAAAGCCTAAGAATTACAATAGACATAACTTTGTGTTTGTTCATGTACATAGCTACATAATGCAGTATTGAATGACATGAATATTGTAGCTACTTGTTTCTTTAAAGCTATGTTGTGTCTCTATAGCTAAATGTGTTTGGTAACCAGACTTTAGTATGACAAGCTCTTTGCAGAGCTGTTCATTAGAGTGAAAATTGAGAGCCTTCTGTATATTTTTTGAGAAGCAGGATATTCAACATTTTTTGACTCTCAGTCATAAGGCACTGTTGCAGTAAAATGCTAATGTGTTATAATGATTTATGCTATATGTAAAGATATGTGAAGATTTTACTAACATAGTTTAGGGGTTTCCTCGGGTAGCCTAATGTTGTTTAAGATACACAGCTGCTTCTGACTGCCTCTGAAATCAAGCTCTCTCTCTATCCCTCCCAGGTCTTCCCCTGCACAGCGTAAGGCAGAAAAGAACTTCGCCCTTTTCGACTACTCTACTTTTGCCCACAACCTGTAAAAACAAAACAGGTCATTATCTGGTCATTTTAGTATAGACTTTAAAGTAAAGTATTATTTAAGGGTCCTCAGCACTAGCACAAATCTCCCTAGGCTTACCCAAACAAAAAATCCAAGCTTGTTTGCATATACTCCACTTAAACTACAGAACACACTCTAAAACTAAGGCAAACTGCTATAAAATTGTAAAAACAAGCTCCCAAAGCATAGGCATTGAACCTGGTGTTTGTTTAGATGAGATTACTCACCTGCAAGTTAATTATTCAGGAGTTACATCTTGAAACCTGGGCTCTAGTGGCTTAGTGTAGTGTAAACCCCACCTGCAAGTTAATTATTCAGGAGTTACATCTTGAAACCTGGGCTCTAGTGGCTTAGTGTAGTGTAAACCCCGCTCCACGAGCACTCGCTTCGCTCGTGCTCGCTCCGCACCCCGCCCTGCCCCCTATTCCCACCCGCCCCCAGTACTCGTACTTTTATAACCTCAAACCACTCCCCCTACTGTCCACTAACTTCCTGTACCTCACTACCACCCTCTAAGATCAAACGGAATATGACACCACCCAGGAAGCTTATCATACTAACTCTTTTTCCCCTCCTACTTGTCCCTTACCTAGCTACCCTATATGAAACCTGGTCTTACATAGGCTTCCACCACCCAGGCTACCAAACCAACCCCTCACCCATAATTAACAACAGAGGCCATGACTCAACTCCCTACTCACCCACCTTGTTAGAACTCGAACGCTATGTAATTATCAAACCTACCAATATTAGGCCAAATGATAAACATTACTACAAACTACTCAAAGCCCTCAAATTCATTACCACTCTGAATCACAGACTAGCCACAGATGGTGATATCCACCCCAACCCTGGCCCTTCCCCTCCACTCAATTGTAATTCCACCCTATCCTCCCCTCCACTTCTCAATCTAAACTCTAGACCCTTTAACTCTCTTCTGACCTGTCATCTAAACATCAGAAGTGTAAACAGTAAGATTCACAACCTACATGCCCTTTTAGCTACTTGTTCCCCAGACCTACTATGTCTCACAGAAACCTGGCTTAAACCAAGTATGAAAGACACACAGATAATCCCACCAGGGTATGATATAATAAGAGCAGACCGAATAACTCGTAAAGGTGGCGGTGTAGCCATACTCTACAAAAATACATTACAAATCTCCCTTGCCTCTCCACAACCCTCCTAACAAACAATGCCGAAATTCTACTTGTAAAACTTCAACCAAACAAACATAAAAGCATAAATATAGCATGTATTTACATCCCCTGGCAACAATAATAACAAAACCTTAGAGGACTTTCTCCACTGGTTAACTCAAACTCACCCCCAGGAATCCATAGTGTTAGGTGACTTCAACATCGATTGGAATTCCTTCTCATCTAGCTCCCCATCTAGCAGCATAAATCTACATGGCTTTTCTCAGCTCATATCCACTCCTACCAGACTAGGTAAACCCCAAAACAAAGACAGCATCCTGGACTGGATCCTTACTAATAAAGATCCTGACCAGTACTCAGCAGGTACTCACCCAGAGGACATGAGTGATCACTTACTCACCTATGTTATCAAATTCAAGAAAATCACCCCCCTTCTTACAACCATAAAAAAAATCAGGAATAATAATAAATTCAACGCCTCCATTTTTCAAACTGAACTTAAAGCCCACAACTGGACAATACTCAAGTCTCTTCCTCTTGAAGAGGCAGTTATCTACTTCAACACCACCTTCCTCAAGATTCTAGATTCCCATGCTCCAATACGGTCCATTAGAACTAAAACCAAAACCGCACCATGGCTCTCTAAGGAAATCCAAAATCCTATCTAGAAACAAGATGTGGGTCACATGGCGTACCTCTAAAGACCCACACTGCCACCAAACCTTCCGGCAACTTAGAAATGAAACTAAAAGAATGATCTTAAATGATAAAAAAAACTTCTTCCTCCACCTCCAACACAAACACCTTAATAATCCACAAAAATTCTGGGCAGGCTTAAACAAGCTCCTGCACCCAGGCCAGGCAACCACCCCCACTCCAACAACTTGCAAACAACAGTGCCCTGTAAACATTGCTAACACATTCAATAGTTTCTTCACAGAAACTATACAATCCCTGGCCACACAATTCAAACAAACAACCAGCCCACTCCACTACCCATGCCAGCAGAATACTACAACTACATCAGATCATCTATTTACCTTCGATCCAGTACCCATATCCTTTATAACATCTCTTCTTAAAAACTAAAACCCACTAAGCTAGCAGCTGACCTTCTCCCAGCTGAGTTTCTGCAAAAGCAGCTGAGGCCATTTCCTATCCGTCTCCATAATCATAAACCGTACCTTGTCAGAAGCCTTCATCCCCTCCATATGGAAAATGTCCCACATTATTTCTCTCCATAAAGGTGGTAGCTCACTAGAGCTAACCAACTACAGACCTATAGCTATACTCTCACCCCTGGCCAAAATTATGGAAAAGTGTGTCCACAAACAACTGATGGAACACCTCACCAAAAAAAAAATTCTAGCTAACTCCCAACATGGCTTCAGGCCAAATCACAGTACCACATCAGCCCTACTATCCTTTTCTAATACCATCAATAACTTCAGAAACAATAATAAACTATCATCTGCTCTTTTCTTAGACCTCTCCAAGGCCTTTGATATGGTGAACCACATTCAACTCCTCCATACATTAAAAAAACTATCACTCAGCAATTCCATGCTGAAATGGTTCCAATCCTACCTGTCCAATAGGCAACAGGCTGTTCTATGGCAGGACAAATTATCTACATGCCCACCTGTTACACTTGGAGTTCCCCAAGGATCTATTCTTGGCCCTCTTCTCTTCACCATCTTTGTTAATGACCTGCCCACAATCATCCCCCATGCCACATGCATTCAATATGCAGATGATTCGACTATCATCAGCACTGCCTCCAACCTGGCAGACCTCACTGCTTCAACCCAAGACACCTTCAACCTAATAGAAAAATGGTTCTCAAGTCGACAACTAGTTCTCAACCCCAACAAAACAAAACTACTTACTTTCTCACCCACTAACAAGACTCTTCCCCCCACCTTCTCTATTACATCCTCCAATGGAATCACTATATCACCAGAAGCTCACACAAAGCTATTAGGTGTTACCATTGATAACTCCCTTAAATTTGACACCCATTTCAATCTTACCATCAAAACCGTCAATAAAAAGCTTGGCTCTCTCTATAAAGTAAAACACTTTCTCACTCCTCACACTAAAATTACAATTGCCAGCACACACCTACTATCAACTCTTTTCTATGCCTCCCCCCTCTTTACAAACCTAAACAAGACAACCCTTAACAAACTTGCTTCTTGTTACAATCGCATAGCTAGATTTGCCACAAATTCCACCTTTAGAACGCACCACTGCACTAACTTAAAGCAACTAGGGTGGTTAGAGTTTTCCAGCCAACTCCATTTCAACCAACTCAAAACGGCTCACCAGATACTGTATCACCCAGAGAAAACACCAGCTCTGAAAAACATCATTAACCCCTATATTAACCTGCAATCTTTACGCTCCTCCAATAAGATCTTAGCTCAAACTACCAAAGCCAATAATTCTGCTGGGGATTCTCTATTCTCAAACTTTGTAGGTAAAATGTGGAACTCCCTACCGACCATGCTCACCTCAGAACCCTCACTCCTACAATTCAAAAAAAAGCTTAAACCCCATCTCAATACTCTCTGGCAATGTCCCTGTTCCAAACCTGATTAACCACTATCATTTACCCTTCTCTTACCTCACTATCCTTAACCGCTTTTTAACAAGGTGCCTCGCCTTTGTAACTGACCTATGTTTTTTTATATGCTGCTGTTGTTTTTTTCCCAAGATGTGATGTATCTTTATATTGTATTTAGAACTCAACTATCTTCCTTTTTTTGCATTAACAATGTTCATATGTCTGTTATGTACTTGGAGCTTTTCTCCCCGGGCCTCCGCTGAAAATGGACATGTATCCAGTCGGACTCTCCCGGTTAACAAATGTAAAATAAATAAATAAATAAATAAAAATTGTTACTAACCATCTCTTGTCACTGTCATTGATTCTACAAATACCAGAGATTTTTTAGACTTCAGAATAAATATGTATAGGTTTTTTAGGTTTTCCATCACCCACAGGACCACTGATTTCTGCTAATGCTTTGAGTGTTGTGTTAAGTCTATAATGGTGTTAGTGAAGTACAATGACTCATATTTTGCAGGTTGGTTAAACAAATTGTCAGCTCATTGTGTGAGAATTTCTGTGCAAAACAAGTACTGGTTCTAATGATGCACTGACATCCCTGTACAGTTACCACAAAGAAAATAAGCACTGACATGCATATCAGCAGAGTGCACTCATTTAGCAAACTGTAACTTGCATAAAGAGTACTTTGAAATGAACATCTGAAGTGTCACATGGCATTTTATCATGATAAGAATTAAGCAGCAGTGAAGTTTTATTCAAAATGCCAGTGTCTGAGACAGTAAATGTAATATAAATTTACTGATTTCAGCAATTACTTTTTCCAGATCCTCAATCTGGCTAATCGACTTATCTTTTTTTAGCCTCTCACATTCAGTATTGGAATGTATTGGTCACTTAATAGGATTTGCTCTACAGCAAATTATGAAGTGTACAATTTAAAATGGAAATTCAAAACATATTTGCTAATATTATTTGTGGTATATATAATGCTATTTCATATGATGATTTGAAATGTACGATTTTTATAATTTGCAATAAACATAGCTTTTTTATATTGCTTGTCTGTCACAACTATGTATGACATATAAAGCACAGCTTAGCAACCTAAAAATTATCTGATGAAGCAAAAGGAAAATAAAAAAAATGGTTTTGAATAACTACTAGTAGTTGAAGTCTAGATGAGGTTTATTATAACCTTAGGGTTCCCTGGATGCTGCATTGTTTGCCTATTCCTAATTGCATAAGACCTACAACAGTGTTTCAGTGCTGAAATAAAAAAGGCAAGAGAGTTTTCAGGTATCCATAGTCAACATCCTACAACATTGCTAATACTGCAGCATTTTGATGGACTAACATCAGTAAATGTTAGAAAAACTTTTACCTCAGTGGCAAGGCCTGGAGTTTTTCAATACTCTCATAAAGTATTTATTTAAGACACACATTGGCCATCACATATGATATCAACAGGGTCAAATGCATAGCTGCATTAATTTATTCTTCTTTTTCATCAGAATTGTACCTCAGACTTGTTGCAGTAGGTGGTAGTATTAAAAATACATAATGTTTATAAAATGGCACGTTAATTACACCATTGCTGTGTCATAATCAGTAGTATGCTCTTCGTAGTAGAGGATTTCATGTCTGAATGTCTCCAAGAGCCGTGAGTTTAATCACTGTAATGTGGCAGTGAGATGTTGTACTTCCTTTTCATTGTCATATTATATGCAAACTTAATTTGTGTTTCTTTATATTATAGACCAAATGATAGTGAAATCAAAGAGTGAGTATAAGTGTTTACAAGAGCATACATTCCAATGTGAAATACGTGCTTCAGAATTAGTAAGCAATATTTAATGAGAAAGGAACATTTAAGCAGAGAAAAGTATGGAGTTAAACTTCATTGGCTCAAATAACAATCAGCAGATTTAAGATGTGGACTATTTACTGTCAAAGAATTGGGGAGCAGAAGCAATATGTCTGTCTGCTTTATGCATGCTGCCCTTCCTTAAGCATTTATAAGTGGCTTATTTGAATGGAATTCTTTTGAGTCTTGTTGCATAGTACGCAAATGTATATCGGTTAAACCTAATGCCTAATGCTGCCTATTAAATTCATACAAAAAAATAAACTGTTGAACTGCATTGAATACTCAGTATTAGGGCTGTAGCATACCTTAGGAAATAGGTTTCTACAATAATAAAACTCACTCATCAGCCAGTTTTGCAAAGAAAAGAGCTAATGTACAAGGGAAAGCCCAGTGAAAAAATAAAATCATTGGGCCAAGAAGTGGATCAGTGGTTCCATTTTATATAATTTCTTTCATTTAATAACTCAGCATCAAAACAACTGTTTTCATTAAGGGAAAGGATCCTTTGGACTGCACATCTTAGGAAATACTTTTCCTTCTTTTTGTGTTTCATCATTAAATAAAAACACCTACATATTTCTTAAAGTTACATGCCTTATATATTATCTGCTTCGAGCCTTCTCTGTATTCACCAAGTACAATATTTAATATGTTAACACATAAAAATGCTTATTCTGTCCAAACAATCTTTAAAACACATACTGTGATCATGTGTATGCATCTGTGTGTGAATGTGTTTCAAATTCCAATATGCAAAACAAGCACAGGGAAGGGGCTGACACTACATATGAAACAAAATGTCATAATTCTGTATCTGTTAAGATATAACCTATGTTAAATGACTGTGGCAGAAGAACTATTTTGCATTATATCACTATATATAACTTTTACTATAATATTAAAAAAATATAAAAAATTTCAAATACATCCCTGGCATTCAATAACGTGACATCTCTGTGCAGGAACAGTGTAGCCATTCCTGCACAGAATATGGCCTCCGAGCAATCTAGTAAACTACTGTTTTGACGTGCACCAGCCTGCCTACACTATTCCTGCACGGACACCACACATAATACTAATTACCTCATTTGCAGGTGAAAACCATGCAAATGAGGTGAATTAGCGATTCAGCAAGCAGGCAGGCATCCGTGCAAGAAGAGTGTTAGTTGCAGAAATGTATTCGGCTAATAGCCGAATACATTTCTGCAAAAATGAAAATGGAGGCATGACAGCTAAAAAAAAGCATGTATTATAATCTTTCGGCATGCCAAATATATGGCCACTGGCATGGAAAAGTGATTTATTTTTCTAAAAATAAAACTTTTTTTTGGGGCCAATCTCGGCCGTTTAAGCATAGGGCTACATCACCCAAATGGGATCATGCTGAAAATAGAAAAAAAAGTGAAAACACAATTTTAAGGGAAATCTGCATTTTGCCATTATAGTCCATGGCATGCAGAATCAAAACAATACCAGGGACCAGTGGTTGCTAAGGGGAAAGGTTCTGGGGTAGTGCAGTAACTACAGACTAAGGCAGTGGGGTATGCAAATGAGGGGAAATTTTCTGAATCACAAAAATATTCTAAATGCCAAAGTGCACCTAACCGTGTAGGTGCTATAACATGATCGTGTAAGCAGGAGGAGCAGCAGACATGAAAAGGGGTGTGTCATGCATGGTGTAAGCACATTGGAGCTGCATGGCCCACAGATAAGCTTAGCTAAGCACAGCTAAGCAAGGGTATGTGTCTGAGGCTGTATTGACTTATTCCATGAAATGAAGGGTGTGTTTGGGTCCAGGAAGGGCCATTTCTCAGTGTTCACATTACCTAAATGGGTTTTCATGGTGTGCACCAGGTCTAAAACAAAAAAAAAACCCGGAAATAGCAACTGTGTTTACCTTTGGGCACCGAGTTTGAGCGGTACGCCTTGGGGCTTAAAAGGAGAGGAAATGGGAAGGGCAAAAAGGAAAATAGCAGAATAAAAGCAATCAAGTACAAATAACATAGCTAGCAGGTGGAATTCATCATAGTCAGTCAATCATACAGGCAGCATCTGCAGCACAACAGTATAAACTATGGAAACACCTTATAGTCTGTTTTTTTCTACAAACTCTGCATCATTGGCGTACACATGTGGGGGAATTTTAACTGGAAAAATGTTAGGGGCTGCCATTGCTTTGATCCATCAGTATGTGCTAGAGTCTGAGGGTGGTGAGGAGGATAATGCTGACAACTACCACAGACCAAGGAGGAGGAGAAGAGTGTTCAGACCCAGGGTAACTTACCAGGGGCTAAAGCAATACAGGGTGGACAGAGACATACTGCAACAAATCATCGAGCTGTGCAGGCCTCAACTCAGACCCATAGCCAACAGAGGGGAACCCATCCCAGTGGATACCAAGGTATGTGCAGCCTTAAGAATACTAGCTACAGGTACTTTCCAAAGACCTACTGGGGACATTGTGGGGGTCTCACAGGTATCTGCATCCAGGGTACTCCACCAATTCCTGGATGCCATGCTACCACATGCCAGTGAGCACATTTACTTCCCAAATATGCATCTCTTCCACCATGTAGCAGAATACCCAGAGGTACTGTGTGCAGTAGACTGCATGCATATCCACATGAAAACACCACCCGGTGAACAGTGTAGGGCCTACATAAACCACAAGGGCTTCCCCTCCATTACCTCACACACCATGTGCAATGCCCAGGGCATTATCATGAACGTGTGTGCTGACAGCTGTGAAAGCTATCATGACTCCCACATCTGGCATTCATCACAGCTGTACCAGGCATTTGCCAGTGAGGGCATCCCATATGGCCATCTGGTGGGGGGTGCTGGCTATGCACTGGAGCCATGGATGATGATACCCATCAGAAATGCACACACACCCACACAAGAATGCCATAATGAGGCACACGCACAAACCAGGATCATTACAGAGTGTGTGTTTGGGATGCTCATGTCACGGTTCTGCTGTCTTGGCATATCTGGTGGAGCCTTGCAGTACTCTCCAGCCACATGTGCACACATGTTCATAATATGTGCTATGCTGCACAATATGATCCTGCAGAAACAGCTGCAGCAGGAACAGCACGGAGAAGGGGCACACAGCCCACCACCATTGCCAAAATCCCCACAGGCACAGAGGGACTCAGAGGAGGAGGCCCATGAGCCTGCTCCTGTAGGCAGACGGAGGCATGCCCAGTATGCTCAGTGCTTGGCAAAGAGACAACACATAGCACACACACTGACACTGTAGGGACCCCAGGGACTGAGACCTCCCTCTGACTCACACACACAGTTAAATGGATGACACACACATCACATTACCTGTAACTTACCATGTATAGGTAGTGTACTGTGTGCATCCAACATAGGTGGCCCTCAAGCACCGTCCTCACAACTGCCACAGGCACAAGGTAAGTCAGTCTTCTTAACAATAAATGAATGGATTAGTATGTTTTTGTAGCATATCTATGGTAATGCTGCATGCATGCAAGGGAATGGGGTGGCCTACTGGGATAGCAGCAGACAACTGACAGCTATGTGTGACACCAGGAAATGTCTGCCCAATACTGGCCTCCCCACACTATGCAGTAGTACCCAAGGTGGCAAATCCAACTGAAGTATATGTGTGGGGGACAGCTAACTGGGGGGTCATAGGTCACATGCATTGATGTCAGTGTGGGGGTCCCATATCCGCCCCTCAGACCCATACAGCAAATCAACTGTAGAAAACCAGAGAGAAATGCCTGGCAAAGGCCCACAAATGACAGTAATGTTGAATTATCCCCTTACAGACTCACACAGTGCTAGCACAGCAGGCCTCACAGTCGAGGTAAGCTATGAATAGGTAAGAAGTCTGAAACTCAAATGTATGCCATTACAATCTCAACTGTGGTCTTTACTGATATGCCTCTAGTCCCCAAGACAGGGCACAATAGTATTGTAAATGGAACCAAAATGTAAAGCAAATATCAGCACAGTCTGTGCAAATGTGTACAGTTGACAGGTGTCCCCCCCCCCAATTACCCACAGAAATGCAGTAACATGTATGTTTGCAGGGAAATAGCAGCATAGCACAAATTGGCAGGGCTGTCCCAATACACATGAAAACATGTTGCATATCCACAATATGCAAGGGTCAATGAGCTATGTGCATGTGTGTTTAATACTGTCAAGATCTGGCCAACATGTTCTCCTAGCTGTTGTCTTGTAGCATCCTAGGTACAGTGCTGTCTTTGACAGGGCCATGTGCAGATAACTGCAGTGCCAACTATTATGCATGTCAGTGACATCAACTACTCTGGCACTGACATACGTGGAAGTCACAGTGCTATGTGGAATATACTACAGATATAATGGACTTCTTGAAGGCTGTGTAGCCGAGGTGCTAAGACTTTTGTGAATATAGTGCTTTTTGGTACTGTTGCCAGTGGTTATTTTCAATAATTCTTTTTTTCTTGTGTTTGCATATACATATAATGGACATGCTTCTACAGTAGAATGTACTCTGTATGCACACCCATAACTCCCAACCTCTGACAGCAAGACATCTGGACAAGGGCAGAAATAAAAGCAGAACAAAGGCACAATGACAGGCATGTGTTGTAAATATCGTCCTTACATACTGAGAAAGTTGGAAGGCTGAGGGTTTTGTAGTAGTGGGAATTCTCTGAAGGTTATGTAGTCTGAAACAGTAATGTCTGTCATTATTTTGTAACATCACTCTTCAATTATATGTAACTAGCTTGCCATAAAAACTCAAGTTTATGTAGATAGGATGAAAACCTCTAGCCAAACACCTGGACAGTCTGCCAAAAAATGTACAGGTGAAAGGTATGGCCACACAAGGATATGACATCTCAGGTTAGAAAGATACCACACAAGCAAGAGATCCTCAGCCAGTATATCACAAAGTTGCTGGACTGTTTACACAGTGCACCATCATTCAACTGGCTATAGCCACACCTTACAACTGGCCTTGTTGGGCAAGAATGTACATAGCTGCCCTCATAATATTGGTCTATGCATCATACATCTAGTATTCCTCTGGTAAAGCACTGTGATGATCTGAGGATGTCTGGCACAAGGTAATGACACAATACATTGCAGTGTCAGACTACAGGTATGTCAGAAAATGCCTGGTAAACAAATCCAGTACTCCAAGGAAAGTCCTATGTACTTCTGAGAGGTATAGCTGTAGCACACAAAACCTCAGACAAGAGTACACTTATCTCTGGAATGGAGTCCCACTGTAACTATAGAAGGTCACACTGGGCATGAGCCTACATTTAGGGAATCACAGGACATGTTGGAACCCACATCTGACTATATGACAGTATTGTGTGTATATGTCTGTGCATACAAACAGCTATGTACACCTTAACTATTCCCCCCCCCACACACACACACACACACACACACACACACACACACACACACACACACATCGGGCAGGATTACCCTCAGCTAGCTGTAGGTGTCCCATATGTGATATACCTGCACCTGTTGCATGTGATACACAGACATATATATATGGGCAACAGATAACATAACAGCATACACACACATGGATGTGGGGAAGTGAGAGACAGACAGTGATAGGCTGAGACATACAGGGGCATGCAGACAGAGTGAATCACACACACAGATTCCCTGAATGGCATACAGTGATGTCCTACTGTGGACAGTGGCATATCAGTTGTAAACAGTTGCTCATGCCAGCATAAAAGGTGAGCCCCATTGTGTAATAGTACTGAGGTTGGGGTTATAATATCACATTGTGTGTGTGTGTGTGTGTGTGTGTGTGTGTGTGTGTGTGTGTGTGTGTGTGTGTGTGTGTGTGTGTGTGTGAGAATGAGGGAGTGTGTGTTTGTTTGTTTGTTTGTAGGTGAAACAGTTTTAGGCCATTCCCACCCACAACACTTCCCAGTGCCCCACTTTATCAGTCCTGCTGATGTCATTCCCCTTATCAGCACCTTTGGCCAGTTGCCAGTGCAGTAAGCTCTGAAGCACCTATGATAACATATCACTATATAGGCAGGGATTCCACTCTCAGATCTGACAAATGTGTGTGTGTTTAAGTATGCATGTTTGTAGGAAGAAGTATTTTGATAAGTTTCCCACCCAGTGCCCTACTTCATCAGTCCTGCTGATGTCATTCCCCTTATCAGCACCTTTGGCTAGTTCATAGGTTGGTACTAGATTATTGGCCCAAGGGTCTATATAAGCTTAGCCATAACAATTCCCTGGCTATTTCTTTCCACAATATTTACTTCCCTGGACCCCTGTCTAGCATGGCAACTGACATGATCCCTGGGGTAAATTTCCTATCTCCCATCCAGTCGTCAAGGTTCCTGTTGAAGAGGGCCAAGGAGGCACTCTGCTTGACATGTATGGACAGTCTATTCTAGAGTATGGGGAGTCTGTGGGTCAGGAACCTAGCCCTCCAGCATGTTTTGTTCATTGTGATGACAAGGTTTAGGTCTCTGGAGTACGTGGCTCTGATGGATTGGGATTTCTTTAAGTGTAGCATGTCCAACAGCTGTTGGTTTGACATGGCCTTGTATGTTAAGAAGAGATTGTCTCTGAGGAGACGATATGCGACAGAGTATAGATGGCTAGTCGGTCAGCATAGAGCATCTGCTTTAGGCCTGTGATTCTTTTAGTGAGGTGTTTCTGCGGCCTTTCCAGTTGTTGCAGATGTCTTATGAGGTAGATACCAAATGGGATGTTGTACTCTATGATGGGTCTAATGAGGGATGAGTAAAGTGAGACTTCCTTTTTTCTGGATGAAAAGCCCTTGGTAATGAGGTGTGCCACATAGAAGGATTTCCTGACTGTTGTGGCGATGTAATTATCGAAGGTGAGTCCACTGTCCACCTGTGTTCTTAAGTCTCTTATCACATTCTCGGTGTTTAGTGTACTGCCACCTATGTGGTAATTCATGGGTACATGTTTTTTTCCCAAAGGGGATAACTATACACTTCTTGGCATTGAGCTTGAGCCCATGGTTCTGGCACCAAGCATCTGTTTCTGTAAGGCCCTTTTGTAGAATATCCACATCATTTGGGGATTCAATAATGGCTCCCAGTTTGCAGTCATCTGCAAAATTTGTTAGACAGAGTCCCTTAGTGTTGGCCTGTACTTCAGAGAAGTAGATGCTAAAAAAGAGTGGTCCCAGGAGCGAACTCTGAGGTACTCCAATTGTCACTTGTCTGGATCTGGATTTGGAGTCAGCTACTTTTACAGTGTGGGTTCTGTCATTAAGCCAGTTAGCAACCCATCAAGTGACATAGGGATTTATGCCCAGCTTAGTAAGTTTATCTATGATTCCAGAGTGGGTGATGGTGTCGAAGGCCTTGGCAAGGTCCAGATAGGCTGTGTGGACTGCCTTACCCTTGTCCATGGCTCTGGAGACTGATTCAAAGAAGTCAGACAGATTCAGGAGACACGATTGGCCCTTCAAGAACCCAAACTGGGTGGGGTCAAGTGTTTGAAGGTTGCCAATGTCTTTGTTTATAAGTTCCATGATAATACGTTCCATGGTCTTGCAGATCAGGCTCATCAGACTGATGGGATGGTAGTTCCCAGGATCCAAAGTTGAACCCCCCCTTGTGGAGTGGGATAACTGTAGCTGTGCACCACTCAGTTGGCACAAAGCCTGAGGTGAGGCTATGATTAAACATGACACTTAGATGAGGTGCCAGTTCATTTTGTAGTTTATGTAGTACACAGCCCGGGAAGTCGTCTGGTCCCATGGATGCTGTATTCTTAGCTTTGGAGAGTGCATTTTTTACCTGTGTGGCCATGATTACTGGAATTTGGCAATCTTTCGGTATTGAGATGGGCCCTTTAGAGGGTGAGAGGGGGTAAAGTTGGCACTGACTCTGTCTGCCAAGATATTGGCAATGTCTTGGGATCAGTCTATTTAATGTCATTCTGTTGTACCTCATGGACAGATCTGAGAATTGCCATTTAGATTCTTAACATAGCTATAGAATGCCTTGTGGTTTCTTTGGAATCTTTAGCAATTTTATTTTCGTAGTTGTCAGTCCAATAAGCTCTGTAGCACCTGCGAAAGCTATAGTACAAATCATTAGATAGGCAGGGGTTCTACTTTTAGATCCGGCAAAGTGTGTGCATATGTGTGTGTGTGTGTGTGTGTGTGTGTGTGTGTGTGTGTGTCACCCTGTATACTTCCCATCACCCTACTTTAGTGTGTGTGTGTGTGTGTGTGTGTGTGTGTGTGTGTGTGAGTGTGTGTTTATGTGTGTGTCACCCTGTATACTTCCCATCACCCTACTTTCCAAGGCCTGCTGATATCATTCACCTTAGAAGTATCTTGGGGCAGGGTGAAATCAAATAAGCTCAATGGCGTGTCTGATAACAACTTAACACTATAGTAGAAATAATTAGATAGGTAGGGGTTCTAATCTCAATACTGGTGTGTGTGTGTGTGTGTGTGTGTGTGTGTGTGTGTGTGTGTGTGTGTGTGTGCGTGCGTGCGTGCGTGTGTGCGTGCGTGCGTGCGTGTGTGTGTGTGTGTGTATGTGTGTGTGTTTGGGTGAGAATCATATCCTGTGCGGGTTATGCCATTTTGATGTGTGTGCCACCCGCACCTGTTTACCACCTCCTGATGGCATTACTTTATATAGCGTGTTAATGGCATCTGCCTCACATGCAGCATATTAAACCATTGTACAGGCCATACCAGTTATCTGTACAGATGTCTACAGAATATCCAGATGTTTGCAATCTATATGTGGTCTGCGTCCCCTAACAATGGCCATGTATGTGATATCGTTGCCAGATAGGTCACAGTTACTGTAGTGAGGCACATGCCAGCATCAGAGATCATACTTGAATGAAAGATCATGCTGACACAACATCAGTTATCCTATCACTTGTCCAGGCTTGTAGGAGGAATAGATGACTCCAGTTGTTTCTTGTGGGTTATCTCACCATGCATGAAGGCATTCACAACATTACGTGTTGTAAGAGGTAGTGGGTTATGTCCCACGAATTTAATCTATGTGGGGCATGTCATGTGTATGTAGCACTATACTACATAAAAGTGAATATGTAAGTATACTAATCTGTCTATTGCCAACTGTGTCTGTGTTACTGTATGCACATCCCCTGAGTCAGTCTTTACTGTGTGTATGCAAAAGATATACTATTTTGTCTCCCTGTTCCATCCTGTGAAGTCAGGAATACATACCTCAAACCTGTCTTACACAGTACCATGCATGCCCTCACCAACTGCATCAGGGTTGAGTGTATGGGAAAGAAATGGCAGGGGGTAACAGGTACTGACAGGTGAATCGGTTGCGGTTAATCTAATGGCTAAGCTTGTGAGGGACCTACTGACAGTACTGACAGTACTCCAGTAACCTGTTCTGTACGTGTGAGCCTGTGGTACTACACAACACTGAGGTGACATGTCTGAAGACTACCTGTCTGTGACAAGGGGTATGTATGCAAGGTCACATTGTCTGACCATCACACTTTGTTGTATGCATACACACCTGGTAAACATACATAAAAAGCTGTACCTTGGCTATGAAATTGTTGGAGTATTTCCACACTGCCATACACTATAGGGGTGGCAAGAGCATTAGCCAGTATCCGGAATCTCAAGGGCGACAGGTGCAAGCCATCTCTGGCAAAGCATCGTGGTCTATCGATCATGTCATCCTAGGCAGACAGATACTGGATCCCCTTAGAATGATACCAGTAGCTTAGACAATTGTTGAAGTCAATCATTTTATTCTTGTACTGTGGTATCATTCTGGGTGATGGCAGGATGCTACTCAGGGCTAGAGCCATTCTTGATTGGGCTACAAGATTGGACAACTCCTTCATGTCTCTTTTCATGTAGTCCAGGGAGGTATGTCTTAGGTCATTCACACCAACATGGACAATGACAGAGTCATATTTGTACTTGTGTAATGACCTGAGTGTGTGCATTATGTGGTGGTTCCTGGCACCCATCAGGCAGCTGACAGTAACTTTCTTCTTGTTTAGCCTGATGAGTGGAATATCAGTGTGCCTGACTATAGAATCACCTATGACTAGAGTGTTGGGTATGTTGTTATGCGTTATGGGCTGTGGTTGAGTGGCACACTGAGTTTGTGGGATATGTGTAATTTGGGTTGTGCTGTGGGGATGGAGGTTGCTTGCATTTCAGCTTTTGAGATCCCTGTTGCTTGGGCAGATTTTTATTAAGACCCTCAGTGAATGTAGGTGTGTGTTTTGTGTTTCTATGTGTGTGTTTTGGTGGAGTAGGTTTTGAGGAACTATGTGATGAGTGTGGTGTGGTGCAAGTGTTTACCCTCTCCTCTTGACTGTCTAGTCCAGTCTTGGGTAAAGAGCGCTTTGCTTCCAATTTGCCTATATAAGTGCATCTCTCACAGGTTTCTAGTATTGGGTGGTAGGAGGAGAAGGTTGTCTGTGTACATGAGGCAATTGCTGAATTGTCCAAAGTTGCCTAGATTCATCAGGTAGATAGGAGAAGACACCAGGAGCTGACCCTTAGACATGCCTGGATAGGTGCTTATTTATTAAGTACTAAAACCTGTTTTCCTCTAGACAAGTGAGGAAAGTTGAGTGCTGCAGTAATTTGTAGCTTGTGGTGTGACTGTGTGCATAGGGTGTGGTGTGGGTTTGCCAGAAGCCTAGGCTGGGCCAAATGGTTGACATCATGTGTTTGTGTTTGGAGGATATCCTATAGATGGGCTGTGCAGAGGTGCTGTGTGTGTCTAGAGTTGACCTGCCTGTGATACAGATGTGTGTGTGTATGTATGCACAGTCCTGCCATGTGGTTGCCCTATAAAGGGGTATGTTGGACAGCTGTGGACCGTACATGGCATCATGTCCAGTTCACCGACTTTGGCCACAGACACAGGATCTGGTCCTGCCAGGGTCTCACTGGCACCACCAGGCCCAAAGCCAGATGCAGTACTGCTTCTTGATGGTGACTGCTATCTGCTGGATCTGTGTCCCTGACAGGACTGGCCAGGACTAAGTGCCCATGGTGTGCTCCTTTATAATGTGGACCCCCCCCCCTTCAGTAGTGCTGGTGTCATTGCCACTACAGAATTGTGAAGGTGTATACTAATCTGTCTATTGCCAACTGTGTTTGTGTTACTGTATGCACATCCCCTGAGTCAGTCTTTACTGTGTGTATGCGAAAGATATACTATTTTGTTTCCCTGTTCCACCCTGCGAAGTCAGGAATACATACCTCAAACCTGTCTTACACAGTACCTTGCATGCCCTCACCAATTGCATCAGGGCTGAGTGTATGGGAAAGAAACGGCGGGGGTAACAGGTACTGACAGGTGAATCTGTTGCGGTTAATCTAATGGCTAAGCTTGTGAGGGACTTACTGACAGTACTCCAGTAACCTGTTCTGTATGTATGAGCCTGTGGTACTACACAACACTGAGGTGACCTGTCTGAAGACTACCTGTCTGTGACAAGGGGTATGTATGCAAGGTCACATTGTCTGACCAGCACACATTGTTGCATGCATACACACCTGGTAAACATACATAAAAAGCTGTACCTTGGCTATGAAATGGTTGGAGTATTTCCACACTGCCATACACTATAGGGGTGGCAAGAGCCTTAGCAAGTATCCAGAATCCCAATGGAGACAGGTGCAGGCCATCTCTGGTAAAGCATCGTGGTCTGTCGATCATGTCATCTCAGGCAGACAGATACTGGATCCCCTTAGAATGATACCAGTAGCTTAGACAATTGTTGAAGTCAATCATTTTATTCTTGTACTGTGGCATCATTCTGGGTGATGGCAGGATGCTACTTAGGGCTAGAGCCATTCCTGATTGGGCTACAAGATCGGACAGCTCCTTCATGTCTATTTTCATATAGTCCAGGGAGGAATGTTTTAGGTCATACACACCAGCATGGACAATGACAGAGTCATATTTGTACTTGTTGTGGAATGACCTGAGTGTGCGCATTATGTGGTGGATCCTGGCACCCAGCAGGCAGCTGACAGTAACTTTCTCCTTGTTTAGCCTGATGAGTGGAACATCAGTGTGCCTGACTATAGAATCACATATGACTAGAGTGTTGGGTATGTTGTTATGCCTTATGGGCTGTGGTTGAGTGGCACATTGAGTTTGTGGGATATGTGTCATTTGGGTTGTGCTGTGGGGGTGGAGGTTGCTTGCATTTCTGCTTTTGAGATCCCTGTTGCTTGGGCAGATTTTTATTAAGATCCTCAGTGAATGTAGGTGTGTGTTTTGTGTTTCTATGTGTGTGTTTTGGTGGAGTAGGTTTTGAGGAACTATGTGATGAGTGTGGTGTGGTGCAAGTGTTTACCCTCTCCTCTTGACTGTCTAGTCCAGTCTTGGGTGAAGAGAGCTTTGCTTCCAGTTTGCCTATATAAGTGCATCTCTCACAGGTTTCTAGTGTTGGGCGGTAGGAGGAGAAGGTTGTCTGTGTACATGAGGCAATTGCTGAATTGTCCAAAGATGCCCAGATTCATCAGGTAGATAGGAGAAGACACCGGGAGCTGACCCTTAGACATGCCTGGATAGGTGCTTATTTATTAAGTACTAAAACCTGTTTTCCTCTAGACAAGTGAGGAAAGTTGAGTGCTGCAGTAATTTGTAGCTTGTGGTGTGACTGTGTGCATAGGGTGTGGGTTTGCTAGAGGCCTAGGCTGGGCCAAATGGTTGATATCATGTGTTTGTGTTTGGAGGGTATCCTATAGATGGGCTGTGCAGAGGTGCTGTGTGTGTCTAGAGTTGACCTGCCTGTGATACAGATGTGTGTGTGTATGTATGCACACAGTCCTGCCATGTGATTGCCCTATAAAGGGGTATGTTGGACAGCTGTGGACTGTACATGGCAGGGTGTCCAGTTCACCGACTTTGGCCACAGACACAGGATCTGGTCCTGCCAGGGTCTCACTGGCACCACCAGGCCCAAAGCCAGATGCAGTACTGCTTCTTGATGGTGACTGCTGTCTGCTGGATCTGTGTCCCTGACAGGACTGGCCAGGACTAAGTGACCATGGCCTGCTCCTTTATTATGAGGAACCCCCTTCGGTAGTGCTGGTGTCATTGCCACTACAGAAGTGTGAAGGTGTATACTAATCTGTCTATTGCCAACTGTGTCTGTGTTACTGTATGCACATCCTGAGTCAGTCTTTACTGTGTGTATGCAAAAGATGTACTATTTTGTCTCCCTGTTCCACCCTGTGAAGTCAGGAATACATACCTCAAACCTGTCTTACACAGTACCATACATGCCCTCACCAACTGCATCAGGGTTGAGTGTATGGGAAAGAAATGGCAGGGGCAACATGTACTGAAAGGTGAATCTGTTGCGGTTAATCTAATGGCTAAACTTGTGCGGGACCTACTGACAGTACTCTACTAGCCTGTTCTGTATGTATGAGCCTGTGGTACTACACAAAACTGAGGTGACATGTCTGAAGACTACCTGTCTGTGACAAGGGGTATGTATGCAAGGTCACATTGTCTGACCATCGCACATTGTTGCATGCATACACACCTGGTAAACATACATAAAAAGCTGTACCTTGGCTATGGAATGGTTGCTGTATTTCCACTCTGCCATACTCCATGTTGCTAATGTCTGCAGTGCCACAGCCTGCAGACACATAGACACCAGGAACACAGAATACAGCATGTAAGACTACATTCAGCCAGTGATACTAACAGCAATAATGCATCCTGGCTAATAAGGTACATACACCTTTATGTGTACCTATAACAAATGCAAGCAGACAGCACCTTACACAGTATTAGAGAGCTACACTGTACTATATTGACCCTGTGCATCAGACCCATATTAGCTTGTCCCTGCATCGATGTATGAATGACAAGGATGTGGCACAGGTATCAGTATAGGTTCATAGGTAGGTACTAGGCTATTGGCCCTAAGGCCTGTATAAGCCTAGCCAAAAAGATACCCTGGCTTTTGCCACCAAAGATAATAATTTTCCTTTGCCCCTGTCAAGCAGAGCCACAGAAGTGATCCCCAGGATGAATTTCCTATCTCCCATCCAATCATCAAGATTTTTTTGAAGAGTGCTAATGAGGAGCTTTGTTTGATATAGATAGGTAGCTTGTTCCAGAGTATGGGAAGTCTCTGGGACAGGAATCTATCCTTCCAGCATGTTCCGTTTATTGTGGTGACAAGGTTTAAGTCCCTCAAGTGTGTAGCTCGGACGGATTGGGATTTCTTTAAGTGGATCATGTCCAACAGCTCTTGGGTTGATTAGCTTTGTATGTTAGGCAGAGATCACCTCTGAGTAGGCGATATGCGACGGAGTAAAGCTGGAGTTTTTTCAGACGGTCTGCATAGGACATCTACTTGAGGCCAGTAATCCTCATTGTGAGGTATTTCTGCAGCCTTTCTAGTTGTTGTAGATGTCTTGTCAGGTACATACCAAAAGGGACATTGTACTCTATAATGGGTCTAATGAGTGACGAGTAGAGGGGAACAATGACCTCTTTTTTCCTGGATGAGAAACCTTTTGTGATCAGATGTGCCACATAGAAGGATTTCCTGTCTACTGTGGTGATTATCAAAGGAGAGAGTACTGTCCACCTGTGTCCCAAGGTCTCTTATCACACTTTTGGTGTTAAGTAGACTACTGCCTATGTGGTAGTTCATGGGTACAAAGTTTTACCAAAAGGGATGACAATGCACTTTTTGGCATTGAGCTTGAGGCCATGGCTTTGACACCAGGCATCTGTCTCACTGAGGCCCTTTTGTAGGATGTCCAAATCTTTAGGAGTTTCGATTATGGCTCCTAGTTTGCAGTCATCTGCGAACCTTGTTAGCCAAAGACCTTCTGTGTTAGCCTGTACTTCTGAGAAGTAGATACCAAACAGGAGAGGACCCAGGACTGAACCCTGTGGTACTCCACTTATCACTGGTCTGAAGTCAGATTTGGAGTCTAATACTTCCACAGTGTGGGTTCTGTCAGTGAGCCAGTTGGCAACCCATCTTGTGACAAAGGGATTTATACCTAGTTTAGTGAGTTTATAATTCCAGAGTGGGGGATGGTGTTGACAGCCTTGGCGAGATCTAGATAGGCTGTGTGAACCACCTTACCCTCATTTACATATTTGGTGACCCGTTCAAAGAAGTCTATCAGGTTTAGGAGACATGATCTGCCTTTTACAAACCTGAACTGGGTGGAGTCCAGAGTTTGGAGAATGCCAATGTCATTGTTTATAGGTTCCATGATAATACATTCCATAGCCTTGCAGAATAGGCTCATCAGGCTAATGGGGCGGTATTTCCCAGGGTCCGTGGTGGCTCCCCTTTTGTGGAGTGGGATAACTGTTACTGTACACCATTCAGTGGGTGCAAAGCCTGAGGTGAGGCTATGATTGAACATGGTACTTAGATGGGGTGCCAGTTCATTCTGTAGTTCATGTAGAATGCAGCCTGGGATATTGTCACGTCACATGGATGCTGTGTTCTTGACCTTGGAGAGTGTGTTTTTTACGTGTACAGCTGTGATTATAGGAACTTTGCATTCTTCCAGTATAGAGATGGGCCTTTTAGGGGTGAGAGGGGTGTAAAGTTAGCATTGAACCTATCTGTCAGGATGTTGGCAATATCAGTTGGTTCTGTATTTGTGCTGTAACTCAGAGCAGATCTGAGTGTTGCCATTGAGATTCTTGACATAGCTATAGAATGCTTTGTAGTTGTCTTTAGAATCAGTGGCAATTTTGTTTTCATAACTAGCTTTGGAGGATTTTATGATGGATCTCAGCTTTTTACTGAGGCTGACCAGAGAGTTCCTCCAATCATGGGATTTTACTCTTTTTTGCAATAGTTTCTTTCTTCTGTTGTACAGTTTTTTTATGGCAGGGGAACACCAGATTGGCTTCCTTTTTTTGGAGGAAAGCATCTTGGTTCTGTTTGGGATAGCACAATCCATGCACTCGTGTAAGTGCTTATAAAGTGCATTCGTGTAGGAGTCAGCAGTTGTACCTCTATTGTCCATCTGCATGGGTGTCATGAAGTTTGCCACTTCTGTCTTAAGAAGTGTGAAGATGGCTTTGGAGAATTTTTTTATGGTGGTTTCCCTAATGTGGGGTGGGGGTGGGATGTGGATGTCTAGGGTGATTTGCTTGTGGTCAGATCTGACCAACGAGAAATTGACCTCTGGTGTGGAATACAGGTTGCCCATGTTGGAAATGACCAGGTCTAGGATATTGCTGCCCCTGGTGGGGTTGTGGATAGGTTGATCCAAGGCATTGGAATTTATGAATAGAGAAAACGTTGAACAAAAGAGTTGGTACATGAGTAGTTTTCCCAATTAATAGTAGGGTAGTTGAAATCGCCCATTATTAGGGTGTTAGGTTGTACCCTAATATTTTCCAGTGTATCAAAAAATGAGGAGTGGAAATCCTGGGGCATGGTGGGGGATCTGTAGCAAACTACAATTTGGATTGTGGTCTTCCCCAGAGTTAGTTTCACTTGGATAATCTCGGAGACATTATGCTGTGTAACTAGCCTGGAGGTGTGGATATCCTTAATGAATATGCTCTCTGGTGCCTTGAACCAAGTCTCTTGTCACTGCACAGATGTTGATGTTCACCATTTTAAGGAGTGCCTTGAGTGAGTGCATCTTGAGGTTTAGATTTCTAGCATTGAATAGCATTACCCTTAGATTTTCCTTGTTTGTACCTGTTACAGTGATGAGTTTGTCATTTGAACCTTGCCTAAAAATGGCTCTGTAGGGGTGGCAAGAGCCTAAGCCAGTATCCGGAATCCCAAGGGTGACAGGTGCAGGCCATCTCTGGCAAAGCATCGTGGTCTGTCGATCATGTCATCCCAGGCAGACAGATACTGGATCCCCTTAGAATGACACCAGTAGCTTAGACAATTGTTGAAGTCAATCATTTTATTTTTGTACTGTGGTATCATTCTGGGCGATGGCAGGATGCTACTCAGGGCTAGGGTCATTCCTTACTGGGATACAAAATAGGACAGCTCCTTCGTGTCTATTTTCATGTAGTCCAGGGAGGTATGTCTTAGGTCATTCACACCAACATGGACAATGACAGAGTCATATTTGTACTTGTTGTGGAATGACCTGAGTGTGCGCATTATGTGGTGGATCCTGGCACCCAACAGGCAGCTGACAGTAACTTTCTCCTTGTTTAGCCTGGTGAATGGAACATCAGTGTGCCTGCCTATAGAATCACCTATGACTAGAGTGTTGGGTATGTTGTTATGCCTTACGGGCTGTGGTTAAGTGGCACACTGAGTTTGTGGGATATGTGTCATTTGGGTTGTGTTGTGGGGGTGGAGATTGCTTGCTTTTCTGCTTTTGAGATCCCTGTTGTTTGGGCAGATTTTTATTGAGAGCCTCAGTGAATGTAGGTGTGTATTTTGTGTTTCTATGTGTGTGTTTTGGTGGAGTAGGTTTTGAGGAACAATGTGATGAGTGTGTTGTGGTGCAAGTCTTTACCCACTCCTCTTGACTGTCTAGTCCAGTCTTGGATGAAGAGAGCTTTGCTTCCAGTTTGCCTATATAAGTGCATCTCTCACAGGTTTTTAGTTTTGGGTGGTAGGAGAAGAGGGTTGTCTGTGTACATGAGGCAAATGCTGAATTACCCAAAGATGCCCAGATTCATCAGGTAGATAGGAGAAGACACCAGGAGCTGACCCTTAGACATGCCTGGATAGGTGCTTATTTATTAAGTACTAAAACCTGTTTTCCTCTAGACAAGTGAGGAAAGTTGAGTGCTGCAGTAATTTGTAGCTTATGGCATGACTGTGTGCACAGGGTGTGGTGTGGGTTTGCCAGAGGCCTAGGCTGGGCCATACGGTTGACATCATGTGTTTGTGTTTGGAGGGTATCCTATAGATGGGCTGTGCAGAGGTGCTGTGTGTGTCTGGAGGTGACCTGCCTGTGATACAGATGTGTGTGTGTATGTATGCACACAGTCCTGCCATGTGGCTGCCCTATAAAGGGGTGTTTTGGACAGCTGTGGACCGTACATGGCAGGGTGTCCATTTCACCGACTCTGGCCACAGACACAGGAATTGGTCCTTCCAGGGTCTCACTGGCACCACCAGGCCCAAGGCCAGATGCAGTACTGCTTCTTGATCGTGACTGCTATCTGCTGGATCTGTGTCCCTGACGGGACTGGCCAGGACTATTTACCCATGGCCTGCTCTTTTATAATGATGACTCCCCTTCGGTAGTGCTGGTATCATTGCCACTACAGAAGTGTGAAGGTACACGGTCCTGTAGACTCTTAGCTGATTTTCGTGCTGGCCTACATCCACACGGCCGATGCCCATCTCCCATCACATCCTCTTTCACAGATATTGCCATGGTCGAAGATTGCCAAGGTCTCACCCCACCGTCTATTCATGACCTCAGTATTTAGGCATGTGGCCTCAACAAGGTCATGTATGTTGCCATGTAAATCAGGAAGAGTTGCATTCAACACCCTGATTATTTGTCTGGTGTTGCATTCACTATGTGCCTTTGCATCCATGACAGTCCAAAACATGCTGGTGACACCTGCTGTGGCACTTGCGACAGTGGCTTGATGAGCAGCTGTCCTCCTGGGAGCATCCCTGTTCATCCGCCTGTGTGGGACCTCGCCTGCACTCTGGCTATAGCCAGTGTCTACACTCGCACCTGCCATAGTCACTACACTAGCCTGTTCCATGCCACCACCTGACAACTGTCCATCATCTCTGTCTGATGGGGATGGGGCATGTATGAGCATTGTCACTGTGTGCGGGGACATTGTGGATGATTGTGGGATGCCAACCAATGCACAGATTCAGCCCCTGAGAACCCCACCTGTGCCTGAATATGACCATCATCCTTGTCAGAGTCTGCAGAGACACTGACATCAGATTCTGAGTGGGAGGGACCACGACCACCATTACTTCCTCTGGGGGGAATGCAACATATGTAAATTAATACCTGCACTATAACATTTGCTGCTACACACGCACATACATGCACACACATGCACACATACACAGTTGAGGTGGCAGACAGGCATTACACAGACCTCACAATAGCCAACTGATGACATTCACAACACAGTTAGACCACTACATTCACACCCTGGACAGGCCTGCAACAGCATGCAGTGCAGCCCTTTCCACTTTATATACACCTCTGTGATACATGAGTAGTGTTAGTAGGCAATGGGCCTTCAAGCAGCACACACTGCACCCATGTACACATAATTGCTGTTCACCTGTATAGAACAGTGGCAACTCCTACAGAGCATACCTCTCAACTGTGCAGAGTGTTGCTGAATGTCTACATGTGTGGCTCATATTTCTGGTCTGTTTGTCATAAATCCTGTGTTTGTCTGACACATTATTGGGATGATATGAGGACTGGTGGCACTAATTAATAACATATTTTGAGTTTCACACTTCAAAACCTGCAGAACATGTATGTTACAACAGAACCGGTTGCACTAACAACCTTCTAAGCTTACAGTGGATATTATAAGTGTAGACACCCCTGTTAACATGCCAGCTTTGTCTGATTTGTAACATAAGATCACAGAAATCATGTGATAACATTTCCCACCTTTAATGTGACCTATAGCCTTTGCAATCCAATTGAAGAACAAACACATGGGTAAGGAGTAACATGTAGAAGTTGAAATACATACAGTAGGCTGGTTACATGACTGGGCACTCCCTTAAGCTAATACTTTGTTAAAGCACCTATTGATTTCATAACAGCAGCCAGTCCTCTTGGGAAAGTGTGTATCAACATGGCATATCTCGACTTAGCAATATTTGTACACTCTCGCTTGCAGAAGCCCTCCAACTCTGTCAGATTGCGAGGGCATCTCTTCTGCACAGGCATCTTCAGGGCACCCCACATGTTTCCTATTGGATGTAGGTGTGGACTATGGCTAGGCCATTCCAAAATGTTGATTGTCTGCTGGTGAAGACATTCTTTTTTGGCTTTTGATGTATGGTATGGGTCATTGTCATGTGGAAAGGTGCAATTTCTCTCCATCCACAGCTTTCTAGCAGGCAAATGAAGATTGTGGGCCAAAAGGGACTGATATTTTGAACTGTTCATAATCCCCTCCACCTTGGCTAAAGGCCCACTTCCAGCTTATGAACAGTATCCCCAAAGCAGGACACTGCCATCACCATGCTTCGCTATGGGGATGGTGTTCTTTTGGTGATGCACAGTGTTGTTATTGTGCCAAAAATATTTTGGTATTGTGGCCAAACAGTGCAACCTTGGTTTCATTACACCATAACACATTTTCCCACATGCTTTTGGGAGACCTGATGTATTTTTCTTGAGAAATTCTCCAGACATGGATATTGTTCTGTGTGAGAAAACGCTTCCATCTTCCAACCCTACCTTATAGGTCAGACATGTGGAGAATATGGGAAATTGTTGTCACACGTAGTACATAACCGGTACTTGCCAGAGATTCCTGCAACTGCTGTAGTGTTGCTGTAGGTCTCCTGGCAGCCTCCCTGACCAGTTTGGGTCTTGTCTTTTCCACACATTTGGAGGGATGTCCAGTTATTTGCAATGTCACTGTTGCCCCATATTTTCACCACCATTTGATAACTGCCTTCACTGTGTTCCATGGTATATGCAATACTGTGGAAATGTGTGTGTACCCTTTTTTGGGCTGATACCTTTTACAAATGAGATCCCTTTTCTGCTTTGTAAGCTGCATGTGAACAATGGCTGTTTCTGTAGCAGGCAACTGAGTAAATTTTAGGATAATTCTGGTAGATCAGCTGACTGTTATTTGCTGTTAATCAAAGAGTCTCTGTAATTGATGGCAGGTGTGTACCGAAGAAGACGTAATGCTGTAATTATATTGAAAGCTGCTTCATCACAGTATTAGCTTCTGCCTGTACACACGTATGCATCTAGCTTCTTGTATGTTTTTTATGTGTCATAATTGTTTCCCTAACAGATTTGTTTGTTTTACAATTGAATTGTGCAGGTTATAGGTCACATGAAAGGTTGGAAGGGTTCGGAAATTTATTTATTTATTTATTGACATTTGTTAACCGGGAAAATTCCACTAGGTCAGAGAACCCATTTTCAGTGGAGGCCCGGGGAGAAAAGCTCCACAGTGCACTTAATACATATATAAAATAAACATTTTTGACAATGATTGGTACAAAAAAATCAGGTAAAAAATCTAAATTCTAAATAAAGTAAGTATATAAAGCAAATATAGAACAAGTTAATCATTTCATAAGGTGTATACAGAGAATGCACATTTGAAGAAAACAGAGTGGACATTTGTTTTATTTTGCACATTTATGGAATTTGAAGTTAGTAGTTAGATGTTAATAGTTAAAAGTAAGTAAATAAGTATTTAGGGTGGTTTGTTTGTGTGGCAGGTACATGATGGATTTTTTAGGTAGTGTGATTTTAAGGCTGTTTTGAAGGTTTTAGTTATGGTTAGTAGGTATTTGTTGGAGGATCTTAAGAGTTCTGGCAGGAATATAAGTTTGTAGGATTGAGTTGAGTGCAGGGCAGTCACTGGGTTTGTACATTAGCTTGTGTACTATGGCAAGTTGGGTGGTGGGAGAATTCTAGCCAATTAAGATTATTGATAGCTTGGCAGTGGTGAGAGCGATATGATGTTCCATTGGCAAATTTGGCTATTTTATAGTAGCATGATTGTAGTTTATTTGTAAGGGATGTGTGTAGGTCAGTAAAATTGCACTACCATATAGAAAAGAGGGGATGGGCAATATGCTGGCTAGTTTAGTTTTGGTATTGCTGTCCAGGTAAAGTTTATGGCAGTATAGCTTGCCTAATTTAAAATGTGTTTTTTTTATAGCATTTAGGATATGGGGTTCATAACTGAGTTTGTTGTCTATTGTTACTCCTAGTAATTTGGCAGCTTTTACTATTTCTATTTTAGTACCATCTTTAGCAGAGCTTTTAAAGTCAAAGTCAGGAGTGATTGTAGAGAAAAGTAATAGTTTTGTTTTTTAGGGTTTAGCATTAGTTGAAAATTGATGAGCCATGATTCAACAGAAGTGAATGCTTTTTACGTATTTGTAAGGAGATCTGTAAAATTGTTGGAGGTGGATACTAGTGTTGAATCATCTGTGAAATGGATGAGGTTTTGGATATGGGGAGTTTTATGTAAATTATTTATAAAGATATTAAACAGTAATGGTCCTAGAATGGATCCTTGTGGGACCCCTATGTTATTCTTTTGGTAATCGGATTGAGAAATTTGCCAGCTAACAGATTGTTCTCTATTTTGTAGGTAAGAGGTAAACCAGTTAAGGGATTCAAGGGAGCATCCAAAGTTTGATAGTTGATATAGCAGCTTTGTGTGTGACACTGTGTCAAAAGCCTTAGAAAGGTCCAATAGGATAACTGAGGTAGGATGACCGGCATCAATGGCTTTGTTTACAGTGTCTGAAAAAGAGAGTAGGGCAGTAATTGTGCTATGGCCTGGGCGGAAACCGTGTTGTGTGGGGGATAGATGAGCATTGTCAGATAGATGTTTCAAGATTTGTGTATGGATACATTTTTCAAATATTTTAATAGAGGAGAGAGTGTAGAGATAGGACAGTAGTTGGAGAGATCATGGGAGTTTCCACCTTTATGGAGTGGGGAAATTATGGATTTTTTTCCATAAAAGGGGGACATGGGATTCTGTAATGGACCGATTTATAAGAATGCTAACTGGATAAGCAGTTGCACTCGCTGCAAGCTGCAGATATTCAGGGGGAAGGTTGTCAGCAGAAAGTGAGCAAGATTTTAGTTTAATAATTTTAAGATTACACAGGTGGCTCAGGTTGAAGCGAAAGGTTTTAGACTGAAAAAGTATTAGTATGACTACTTTTGGGGTGGGTGTTATTGGATGATAGGGGCTGGACAGCACTCTGGTGATTAAAGCATATGTCAGGTGGAGGGTGTTTGAGTAGGTTTTGAATGTTAGTGATGAAGTGGGTGTTACAGTCATGGGCGATTTGTTGTGGAATTTTTTCTGGTGCAGGGGAGGGATATTGTAAGCTGCCAGGGTTGAGTAGAGTGGAGACTGATTTCCGAAACATTTTAGTATTATTGCTAGAGGTTGATAGTTTAGAGAAAAATAAGTATTTTTTGTCCTGTATCACTAACTTTTTTGCTTTATTACGAATTTGCTTGAAATTCAGTTCATTTTTAGCCATATTTTCTAAAGTTTGTTTCTAAGAATGAGAGTTTGTTTAGTTTGTTTTGTTAACCATGGGGAATGACTGATTTTGGTTCATTTAGTTCGCATTGGAGCTAAGCTGTTGAGAACATCTAAGAAAACTTTGTTGAATAAATTTACAGCCTCGTCTAGGGAGAGTGTTTTTAATAGGTTCCAGTTCTGAGCTTTTAAAAGTTAAAGTGGGCAAGATTTCTGGAGGTTCTATAAGTATGTGTCTTGGTAATTTGGGGATGAGTCCTATGGGTATAGGCTGGGAGTTGATCACTTAGAGTATTAGGTAGGGTGCCTGAGTTTGCATAGTTTTGGGGGTTCGATACTAGTATCCAGTCTAGGGTGGCTTCAGAGTTTGTTGCTAGTCCATGGGTGGGTGTGGAGATGAATTGTGTGTAACTGTGTAGGTTTAAACTATGTGTTGGTGAGGGAGAGACTAAGTTTAACCAGTTTATATTAGTGTCGCCAAGAATTACAGTTTCATGAGATATATTTGAATGTATCCAGGATAGGAAGTCTTCAAGTGTGTGGGTGTTTTGGCCTGGTGGGATATAAATTGCAGTCATGCAAATGTGTTTGTTGTTATTTAACTGTAGGGGGTAAGTAGGAGCTGTAGGTTCCCAAAAGTGGGAGTAGGTTTTGGATGGGTTGTTACTTGTATGGAGTTTTGATAGATTAGTGCTATACCACCTCCCTTTTTATGAAATCTATCAGAACGAATAATGTTATATCCAGGAGTGAGAATTTCAATGTCAGTAATATGTAGCTTTAAGTTTCAGTTACTGCCACAATGTTAGGGGTGTGGATAGTTTGCCAGGCATGGAATTCAGTTACTTTGCTGCAAATACAGTGAGTGTTAATTGTTATGAAATGAAGTGTCTCATCAATTGTGTTAGTGGTGCGTGATGAGGGGTGGGTTGGACCTGGGTTTAGTTGGATATCACCACTTAGTGCTAATAATAGAGATAAAGTGGGTTTGCTGTTGATTAGGGATGGTTTTATGGAGATGTTATAGGTGTATTTTTGTTCTAGGGGTATGAGATATTAGTTTTAGTTTGGTAGAGGTTATGATATGAGATTCAAGTAGAGAGAGAGAAATGTCTGAGTAACTTAGCTTATTTAGGTTCAAAGTAAGGGTTTGCGTGTATGAGGTATATGGTGTGAGGTGTAAGGTAGTATGCATAGAGGTGGATTGCCCAGAAAATAAAGAAGTATGCTGAAGGCGTAAATTGAAAGCAAGCATGATAGGCAATGTGTTGTGTGGATAGAAGGGGCCATGTGATAGTGAAAGCGTATGTGTGTGTTGAAGAAGTGGGAGGGTCTTTTCTAAGTGCAGTAAGTGGAAGGAGTTTATTGGGTAATTGAAACGGGGGCGTGGTTAAGAAAGGAATAAATGTAATTGATATGGGGGAGTGTGGGAATGGGGGTAGGGTAGAGAAGCGAAGTGAGCCCAGAGCAAGTAGAGCCGGACCTTAAAAATTGCAAAACCAGTTATGTGAGCTGCAAAACCTATCTCCACAGTCAAATAAAATGCAGGTGAGAAAGTCAAAAAATGTAATTTCCTACACTTTATTCTTTGTGCTGCACTAGGGATATCTGACCATACCAGACTGTTATAGCAGTTACAAAGAAAGATGTGTTCACTGGTGAAATAAATATTACAAGCTAGGGATAGAAAACGGTATTTCAGTTGGGGGTAAGGGAGATGGTAGCAGGCTGGGTAGAATGGGAAGTGTTATCTAAGTTTGTAAGCACACCAATAAAGCACTGCCAATTACTGTACTTAGCACAAGTAGGGCTAATCGTGCTTTCATGGTATAAGGGGAGATACCATATTCAGAATGGGGAGAGCATGATTGGTATGCAGTTTTAGAAAGGAGTAGAAGTGCTCGGGGGTGGGTTACTCTGCAGTGAGCTTCCTTTAATAAAAGGGTAGTTGTGGATATTAGAAAGGTTTAGAAAAGCTGGACATACATAGCTTTTTGCCAGCTTGGTGGGTTTAGCTGCAGAGGGTTCAAACATTGTTGAGTGGAGCCCGGATGCTGTTAAATGCAGTTTCAAACTGCCGAGTTGAATATGAGTACTTAGGTGGGATATTTAACGTCCTTTAGGAGAAGGGCATACTAAGAGAAAAATGGAGCAAAAATTGTGCAAATTAATAACAAACCTACCTTGAGGTAAATAACATTCATAAACCATGAACAACCTTCAAATATATATAGTTGCTTAATTAGACATACACAGAAATTCAAGTTGCAGTTTCCAGTTCTTGTGCGAGCCTTAATAGAATGGTACGCAGTAATGCTGGGTTTTGCTGTACTATTCAGCTAACAAGGCTGACTCGGGGCAGTGTCCTCAGATAACAGTGGTAGCTAACACTAGTATGCAACAAATTCTATCATTTATAACGGTGAAACTCTGATAAACAGCAATGTATCATTGTTCACAGTTCACAGCTATGAGATTTTAACATTAAGTCGCTGTAACAGAGGTGGTTCAATTGTCTAGGTTTCTATTACTGATTTATGCTAGCCACACAGAAAAAAACAAGCTAAAAAGCAACTAGCAGCATGAGATTTACATTAAGCCTCTGTAACAGAGTGGTGCAAGTGTCCAGATTTCTAGTAGTGATATTATGTTAGCAACACAGAACAAAACAGGCTAAAAAGCAATTAGCGAAATGGGAAACAGCTTTACACTGTGTCGCCTCACTAAGCAGCCTCAAGGTTTTACTTTTAGATGAAGTTAAACTTTAGTTAACTACGTGGCTGTTATTGGGTATTTACATTGACACTATAGGTAGTAAGTATTTTAAGACAGCAATGTTTCAAATGCCCAATCCGGTGTAGAGACCATCCTGTCCCAGTTAAACCAGCTATAGCCACTACTTACAAACAAACACAGTTTCAATAAGCGACAATATGCAATAAAATAAATTTTAGACAGTCATTTAGGGTTAAGAAAAAAGGTTTGTACAAGCTTAAAATGCTGTTTGATTTTGCAGTAATAGAAATAACAGTATGTTGGAAAAACAAACTAAGAACAGAGTACAAGCATTTTCAGAGAAAAGCACGCTGCAGAGCATTTCGAACACGAGGAAGGGTAGAGATTCAAAGATGGCGCTGGGAGGAGGGTGGAAACTAAGTAATCTAGGGTGATCGGCTATTGGAAAAACCAAGTGGAGGGGAGGAGGAGGGGTATGTTACCAGGAAAAAAGGATATGCGGGCTAGAGAGAGGCGGCCTTTAAAAATTGCAAAGCCAAGTAATGTGAGCTATAACACCTATCTCCACAGTCAAATAAAATGCAGGTGAGAAAGTCAAAAAATATAATTTCCTACACTTTATTCTTTGTGCTGCGCTAGGGCTATCCGACCATACTAGACTGTTATAGCAGTTACAAAGAAGGATGTGTTCGCTGGTGAAATAAATATTACAAGTTAGGGATAGAAAGTGGTATTTCAGTTGGGGGCAAGGGAGATGGTAGCAGGCCGGGTAGAATGGGAAGCGTTATCTAAGTTTGTAAGCACACCAATAAAGCACTGCCAAATACTGTACTTAACACAAGTAGGGCTAGTCATACTTTCAGGGTATAAAGGGAGATACCATATTCAGAATGGGAAGAGCATGATAGGTATGCAGTTTTAGAAAGGAGTAGAGGTGCTCGGGGGCGGGTTACTCTGCAGCAAGCTTCCTTTAATAAAAAGGTAGTTGTGGATATTACAAAGGTTTAGAAAAGCTGGACATACATAGTTTTTTGCCAACTTGGTGGGTTTAGTTGCAGAGAGTCCAAAAGTTGTTGAGTGGAGCCTGGATGCTGTTAAATGCAGTTTCAAACTTCCAAGTTGAATATGAGCACTTAGGTGGGATATTTAACGTCCTTTAGGTACAGGGCGTTATAGTTTTATGCCAACTTGGTGGGTTTAGTTGTAGACGGTCCAAAAGTTGATGAGTGGAGCCCGGTCGCTGTTAAATGCAGTTTCAAACTGCTGAATTGAATATAAGCACTTAGGTGGGATATTTAACGTCCTTTAGGTGCAGGGCATAATATATTTTTGCCAATTTGGTGGGTTTAGTTGCAGAGGGTCCAAAAGTTGTTGAGTGGAGCCTGGACGCTGTTAAATGCAGTTTCAAACTGCCAAGTTGAATATGAGCACTTAGGTGGGATATTTAATGTCCTTTAGGTGGAGGGCGTAAGGGAGAAGCACGCTGCAGAGGTAGCGGTCCAAATATGAGGAAGGGTAGGGATGATTTATTTTGCTCTCATTTTTGTATATCACAGATACCTGGCATTCTAACAGGTTTTTGTACACCATTTATATGCACTGTATAACACTAATCTATAAAATATGTTCCTAGTTTTGGGCCTTTGTCCCCCCATTTTGTCAGTCTTTGTTCAGATTTCTTGCAATGGCAGGTTGTGAGGTATGCTACAGATATGTGACATCTCCTTCAAATAGGCCCCTGTGTTGGCCACTGTGATGCAGTGCAGTTAACCCCACCACAAGTGAACATACAGATATTGTAAAATGGCTGAGAGTAACAGTTGTGTACATGGTCACATGCATGACCTTAACATGCCTGGGGTACTGGTGAGCCACAACAGGAAAATCCTATACTCACCAGCTTCAGGCTGCTGTCCCACATCCAGACCAGAGATACTAATGTAGTTGTGGGGGAGAGGTACTGTCAGCAGACTCACATTTGGCATTGGTACAAGATGAATGCTATTTGTCTGCACAGGTACAGTACAAGCTCTGATAGTACACAATTTGCTGTCCTTCACCATAAATGTGCACTTGTGTGCATTACTAAACCCCACCCATGAATGCAGTTTGAACTGAAGTATGCATCTAGATACTCCACAGAAGACAGTATGACTGCTACATGATTAAATTTATGTGCACTGTGGCCTTACCTGGATGCTTCTTGCCTGCTGCCCTGGTGCCACACACCTCCAAGACTTGTGTTTCTTATGCTGGCTGTTGTGTGGTGGCTGCCCCAAGGTTGACAAGGAGCTCCTCTGTTGCCATAAGTGGGGCCTGTGTTGCTGGACCCCCACCTGTAGCAGTACGGTCCTTGGCCATGGCAGCAGCCCTTTTCTGGGCATGACATATCAGGTCAGTTGCCCGATGGCTGACCTGATCATATGTGCAGCCATGGTGGCCCAAGGTGTTAACTCTGTGGACATGGTCATCCCACAGGGCAGTCCGCTCCCACAGATTTTGTCAGCTACGGCCATAAAGCACTGAATGGTGCTGGATTATAGCATCGGTGATAGCTGATTCTCATCTGCAGTATATGCTGTCTGATGCTGCATGCCCCCTGGAACACATAAACAGGAAAACACATCACAGGACCTCAGACATTGCCCAGAGTTATTTACAGAGCCAGCACATCAATATTGCCTATCATTAGCCACCACTTACAACGACATCATACCCCTGTCATCTATCAGCACAGTATGAACCTGCATTACAATCCTTGTCCTGATGTGTCATGTTCCCCCCACTGAAGGCCAGTACGTTGCATAAACCACCATTCACCATTCACATTTGTGTAGAGGGATAACAGTGGCCATCTTCCTTGCAGATAGGATGTCAATGGTGCTCAGGCTTTGCTTGCATACAGTGTGTAATGGAGCTGGAAGCATATGCCTGAGTTCATGTAGGATGCAGACAGGAATGTTATCAGGTCCCATGGAGACTTGTTTTTGTTGACTTTGATTAGGCAGCATGTACCTCCTCCATGATGATGATGGGAGGGGTGTGGGTGCTGTGCATACCCACCTACACTGATGGTGAGCCAAGAGGGGTGATGTTTGCCCTAAACCTGTCTGCAGCAGGTTGGCTATAGCTATGGTGTATGTGTTGGTGGTGTGATTGACCACCATTACAGGGTGGGTTGGGTTGTTACCTCTGAGATTGCAGACATATGTGAAGACAGCCTTGTGATTGCCCTTGGTGGATGTGCCCAATTTGTACTCATAGTTAGCCTTACAGTAATCCACCTGTGACCTTATATGCTCATTCAGTCAAAGGTTGACTTGCTGCCAAGTTGGTGCCTGATTTTACTTTGCCCTGTATTGCCAATATAGCTACCAATTATGTGGTTTGTGTATTGCTGCTGTCCAGAAATGGGGATTATGCTTTCTTGGTGGAGACAGGTTTTATAAGTAAGGCATTGCTGAGTCCATACAGCTGTGTAGGTGGTCATATAGCTGTTTGTAGTAGGCATGGACACAAGGTCATAACACAGTTGGACACCTCTCCATTTTCAACCTGATAATCATGCTTATTCTAGTACCCATGTCTGTATCAGGGCAACGCAACAACCAGTAGCTGTAGAAATCTAACTCTGTTAGATGCACAGAGACTAAGATTACAGACACTTACAACATGTACAGCTTATTTACCTGATGTTTTGCATCCCATGTCTGTTGTTGTGAGGCAGCCAGGTACACCTACTCCTATATACATGTGCAGAAGTAATACCTGATATACATTTCTGTTGTATGTCAGTATGGAACACTGTGTTTGCACTCTTGCTGCTCATTCATTCTTGTCAATCTGTTAGAGCAGGACATCTGGAGGATGCCACACTTACCTGTGGGGTAATGGGTCTAAATTAGTGATGCTGTCTTAATATAGCTGTAACACACATAAGTCATTTGATAGCACAGTAGCTGTTGCATTCACAGACGTACCCTGGAGGATGTCTGACACTCATATGGCTAGAAGAGAGGAGAAAGGCTAGGAGTGTGCTAGTGAGAATAGGAACTTTTAATGTTGGCAGTATGACTGGTATGGGGTCAGAGCTAGTTGATATGATAGACAGAAGGAAGGCTTATATATTGTGTGTGCAAGAGACCAAATGGAAGGTGGGTAAGGCTAGGTGTATTGGAGGCGGGTCCAAATTGTTTTATCATGGTGTGGATGGGAGGAGAAATGGTGTAGGGGTTATCCTGAAGGAACAGTATGCCAGGAGTGTTTTTGGAGGTGAAAGGAGTGTCGGATAGAGTGATGTTTATGAAGCTGGAAATTGATGGTGTAATGATGAATGGCGTTAGTGCACATGCTCTGCAAGTTGGGTGTGCGATGGATGAGACAGAAAAACTTTGGAGTGAGTTGGATGAAGTGGTGATGACTGTACCCAAGGGTGAGAGAATGGTGATTGGAACAAATTTCAATGGGCATGGTGGTGAAGGGAACAGAGGGGAAGCAGAAGTGATGGATAGGTATGGTGTTAAGCAAAGGAATGCAGAAGGTGAGATGGTAGTGGATTTTGCAAAAAGGATGGACATGCTGTGGTGAATACATATATTAACAAGACAGAGGAGAATAGGGTGACATACAAGAGTGGAGGAAGATGCACATAGGTGGATTATATCCTATGCAGGAGGGCCTGTTTGAAGGAGATTGGAGACTGTAAAGTGGTGACAGTGGAAAGTGTAGTTAGGCAGCGTGGAATGTTGGTCTGTGGGTTGACATTGCTAATAAAGAAGAGGAGGAGGAGTGTGAAGGCAGCACCTAGGATCAAATGGTGGAAACTGAAAAGGGGTGATTGTGACGTTGAGTTCAGAGAAAAGTTAAGACAGCCACTGGGTGGCAGTGAAGAGTTACCAAATATCTGGGTAACTACAGCAGAGCTAGTAAGGGAGACGACTAGAAATGTGCTTGATGTGACATCTAAACAGAGGAAGGAGGACAAGGAGACCTGGCAGTGAAATAAGGAAGTGTATGAGGGTATGCAGAGAAAGAGGTTGGTGAAGATGTAGGATTGTCAGGGAGATGAAGAAAGTAAACAGGAGTATAAGGAGATGAGGTGTCGAAGGCTAAGGATGAGGCGTATGAAGAGTTGTATGACAGGTTGGACACTAAGGATGGAGAAAAGGACTGGTACTGATTGGCTAGACAGAGGGACTGAGCTAGGAAGGATGTGCAACAGATAAGGGTGATAAAGGATAATGAGGGAAATGTACTCACAAGCGAGGAGAGTGTGTTGAGTAGATGGAAAGAGTACTTTGAGGGGCTGATGAATGAAGAGAATGAGCGAGAGAAGGTTGGATGATGTGGGTAAGGTGAATCAGGAAGTGCAACGGATTAGCAAGGAGGAAGTAAGGATAGCTATGAAGAGGATAAAGAATGGAAAGGCTGTTGGCCAAGATAACATACCTGTGGAAGCATGGAGGTGTTTAGGAGAAATGACAGTGTTTTTTTGCCAGATTGTTTAATGAAATCTTGGAAAGTGTGAGGCTGCATGAGGAGTGGAGAAAAAGTGTTTGGGTACCGATTATAAGTGTAAGGGTGATGTGCAGAGCTGTACTAACTACAGAGGGATAACACTGATCAGTCACAGCATGAAGTTATGGGAAAGAGAAGTGGAAGCTAGGTTAAGAAGGGAGGTGATGATTAGTGATCAACAGTATGGTTTTATGCCAGGAAAGAGCACTACAGATGTGTTGTTTGCTCTGAGAGTGTTGATGGAGAAGTACAGAGAAGTTTGGAAGGAGTTGCATTGTGTCTTTGTGGACTTAGAGAAAGCATATGCCAGGGTGCCTAGAGAGGAGTTGTGGTATTGTATGAGGAAGTCGGGAGTGGTGGAGAAATATGTAAGAGTGCTACAGGATATGAATAAGGGTAGTGTGACAGCGGTGAGTTCTGCAGTGGGAGTGACAGATGCATTTAAGGTGGAGGTGGGATTACATCAAGGATCAGCTCTGAGCCCTTTCTTATTTGCAGTGGTGATGGACAGGTTGACAGACAAGATCAGACAGGAGTCCCTGTTGACTGTGATGTTTGCAGATGACATTGTGATATCTAATGGGAGTAGGGAATAGGTTAAGGAGACCTTGGAGAGGTGGAGATATGCTCTAGACAGGGCAGGAATGAAGGTCAGCAGGACTAAGACAGAATATGTGTGTGTGATTCGGAGGGAGGATAGAGGAATGGTGAGGATGCAGGGAGTAGAGTTTGCAATGCTGGGTGAGATTAAATACTTGAGTAATGACCAGCATGATAGAGAAGTGAAGAAGAGAGTACAGGGAGAATGGGGGGATGTGGAGAAGAGTGTCAAGAGTGATTTGTAACAGATGACCACCATGAAGAGTGAAAAGGAAGGTCTACAAGAGGGTAGTGAGACCAGTTATGTCATATGGGTTGGAGACAGTGGCACTGGCAAAAAGGCAGGAGTCAGAGCTGGATGTGGCAGAGTTAAAAATGTTGATATTGCACTGGGTGTGATGAGGGTGGACATGATTAGGAATATGTATATTAGAGTGTCAGCCCAGGTTGGACGGTTTGGAGACAAAACAAGAGAGGTGGGATTATATTGGTTTGGACATGTGCTGAGGAGGGATGCTGGGTATATTGGGAAAAGGATGGTAAGGATGAAGCTGCCAGATAAGAGGAAAAGAGGAAGCCTAGGATAAGGTTTATGGATGTGGTGAGAGAGGACATGCAGGTGGTTGGTGTGACAGAGCAAGATGCAGAGGACAGGAAGAAATGGAGACAGATGATCTGCTGTGATGACCCCTAATGGGAACAGCCAAAAGAAAGAGACGGAGATCTTGTAATGTCAGTCTTCACAGGTTGCCAGACATAACACAACTCTATGAGTAAATGACTACAAATATGAGGCACACATATGGTCAGTGTGCATAAAACTGGACAGTTGAATGGTATGAGCTCAGTACATCACATGCAGTTCAACACATACATCTGCAACAGTAGTTTACTATGCAAATACCCTGTATAGGTCTCTCACATTTCTAAAACAAACATGTGAGACAAACATGTAGATCATAGTTGTATTCACAGTTCACATATGGATATCGATGACATCCCAGTAGCTGGCCTAGCAGTGTCACAGTCAGTATTGCTCAACACACATTCCAGTTGTAGTCATATATGAGCCATCCTTTCCTGGGGTGACTCCGGGGCCTGAGCTATGATCTATGTCACTGCAAATAGACCCAGATGCTATGGCCATAGGTTCTGATCAGCAATATATCAGTACAGCAAGTCTTGTTGAGACATATTTGTTGAACTTCCTATGTCCCATTATTACATACCCCCTACTGCATTCCATTGCATGCTTACTTGTTTGACATACCTTTTCCTCCCAGGTATAGTTGGTTTGATTCCGATTTGTATTGGTTGGTTTGTTTGTCTGTCTGTCTGTCTCTCCAAGATGTGGGGTATACATCTGTTTTTCAAAGGCAGCAGCTTGCCTTTTGTAGGTAATGCTCATGCGCAGCTGATGGCCTGTGCACCAGTTGGTGTCCCCCACTTGATAATTGCATGCAGAACAGCAGTGTTGTTATTCCTATAGCCAATGGAATGGCCACACATGCTTAAGACTGAGTACTTCATGTGGGTGTTGACCCTTTTCTTTGCCTGTGAGGGGGGATTCAGGGAGATGTGTGAACAACAGCATTGCAGAGGGTAGTTGGAAATACCTCTTACAATGAAAATTGTGGAGACAGCCCAACAAACTGGGGGAGAATGTTCCAGACATAGGGACAGAATGTAATCACTGCTGTTATACAGTTGAATTAATGTTTAACAGGGTTTGTGTGGACATGGCTTTTCTGCATGATTTTCAGTCTGACAGTGTTATGTGGTTGACATAACTCTCAACTGTAGGGCTATCTGCAGAATGGCCAGAGTTTGGACTCTTATGTTTGGTGTGTTCCTCAGACTTTTTTGTCTTTGGAAAATCAGTAGCATACTCTGGGGATTGCAGTCAGTAAATGGTATCATTCATTTGTATTAATGATTTTATATCCCTCAGAAAAGATATGTTACATCAAACCCTGTTACACCAGCAATTGTCTCAGTTTATAACAGCAATATTTCACATATGCCCCTCTTTTTGGGCCTCTGTCCCCTGAGTATGTCAAACTTTGTCCAGATGTCATGCAGTAAGAGGTTGATAGGTATGGTATATCATTAATTAGTGCCTTCATTCCTAATACCATCCCAGTGATGTATCAGAATGCCAGACATGTTATGTGGAAGAGGCCTTATATATGAGGACAAACCCTGGACATTCTGTGGTACTTTATACATTTGAGAGGTCTGTGTATTTCTAGTGATTGTTAACAGACTGTTAAGATTGTGTAGCAGTGTAGTGTGTAAATGTTATTTGGCTTGTGTGTGTGTGTGTGGGGGGGGGGTAGATGTATGTGTTATGGCTCCTTTTCTATCTGACTGTGCATACTGCTGCAGTTTCTGGTGGTCTATCGGCTGTATATATTTTTAGGGGCAGACTGAGACATGTTTCGTACCACAGTCAGGCATCATACTACACTGTGAATTGGGCCAGTATATGTAGGGGTAGTGTGTGAGTGGCAAACATGTTGATGTTTTTGTTCACACAGTCCTTATACACTACTCTTCATTTGGCTTACTGGTATGTCACTGTGACAGTGGTGAAATTGGTTGTGGGTATGCACTTTCACACTGGTGTCTGTTTTTCAGTGCTGTTGTATCCCTGCAGTGCCTGATATATTTGCAAATACACGTGTAATTCGCCATTGCGGATTTGGGTTAGTGTTGTGTTAGTCTGACTGTAGTGTGGACGGTGCCTGGTTACATACTTAGCAGCTGAGTGTAGTTTCCCTAATGTGATGTTACGTCCAGATATTTGTAGGATGTACCGTTGCCTGGCCCCCATAAGTGTTGTGTATTTCTGACACATCAGTGAGATGATGTGAGGATTTAAGTCACTAACTAGTGAGAAATAATTGAGTGTTCAACTTGTGCTATTTCAGTCAATATATGTTAAAACAGACAGGAGTGTGTTACTGCAACAACTGTGTCAGGTTATCTACTACAGTATTTCGGGTATGTCCATATTTTCATTGCTTTCTCCCCCCACTTTGTCAGGCTTGGTCCAGATTCGTTGCACTAAGGGGTTCTGAGCATACCTCTCGACTGGCCAGATTGTTTCAAAATGTACAGGTTTATTGCTCATATTTCTGGTCTGTTCCACAGAATTAAATATTTTTAATTCTCAGGAAAATCACTGTGGTGATCTGAGGATCTCTGTCAGTAATTATGACATGCATTTCAGTTTTAGAACTCACATCTTTCAGAACATGTATGCTGAAACAAACCCTGTTACTCTAGCAAAATTCTACATTTATAAGAGCAATATTTAAAATATGTCCCTAGTTTTAGACCATTGACCACCCATTTTGACAGCCTTTAGCCAGACTTCTTGCACTAAAAGGTTGAGAGGTATGGTTCTGAGGTATGACTCCACTACATGTTCTGAATACACACACACACATATATATATATATATATATATATATATATATATATATATATATATATATATATATTTCTTTTCTGTTTTTATATATATATATATATATATATATATATATATATATATATATATTGTTTCACTTCATAATCTCAAAATGCTGAAATCTCGAATTTCAGCATTTTGAGACCATGAAGCTGAAACCATCACAACACCGACACAAAGCCAAAACCAGAACACCGAACACACAGTACACATCACACACAAACCACAACACCCACACCAAAAAAACAAATAAACCCACCAAAACACCACACAGGCACATACCTACAGTACAGAAATGCAGGGGGCAAGTCCCCGTGCACCCCCCCCACCCCCCTACTTATATATACCAACTCCGAGATTGTACAAACAGAAAAAAAGTAAACAATCACACACAGACATTCTATAGTCCCTCGCACACACACACACACACACACACACACACACACACACACACACACACACACACACACACACAAACACCAACACATCCAACACTCACATCTCAACTTACACCTCCCTAACCTAACCCACATGTACAAGTCAGAAAAACGCTCACATACACTCACGTACCTGACATTCCGAACACCATCCCAAACAGACACTTCACGTAACGTACTGGAAATGCATAAGCGTGGATTTGAGATATTCGAATTCGCTCTTATGCACTTTCGGCATTCTGAAGTTTCAGCTTCATGGTCTCGAAATGCTGAAATTTGAGATTTCAGCATTTCAAGATTATGAAGTGAAACCATATATATATATATATATATATATATATATAGATCTCATATGTATATCTCTATATATATTATGTATATATTTTTCAGTATATATGCATCTTCATACATATATACATGTGTAGAAAACCTGACTGATTCTGCAGAATCATTTCCCTACTGTTGAATGGCTCTACTGCATATGTTTGAAACAGCATCAAACATCCCTACAGCTCAAATGGTGTAGTAGTACATTGCTCTGACTATGGTGTACAGGGCCTTGGATTTGAGAATTGGCAGGGCTGATTATTTTGTTTCTAGGCAGAACAATGACTGATGGAGACAGACTAATTAAAGCAGTTTTAAGTGGCTTTATGCGAGTTTGCATGATGATAAGCGATGCCAATACACAATTAATTGTAGAGATGCTTAATCTGTTTGTGCTTCACTTAGCATCGCTCTTACACCTGTGCTAATTTCTTTAAAAGGAAAGAAAAAGGAGTGATAGAAAAGTGGTGAAAAAGGGGCATGTAGAGGGAAAAACAATATGAAAGATACCTAGGGATGTGCAGGATGTGTGTAGGGAAGGTCCATAGCTATCCATTTCTTATACAGCAACAGCTGTGCATTTGTACAGAATTTGGAGGTGAATTTGGACACTCAAAACCCAGAGAGAGGGCTAGGACATTTGAAATGTGTTGTCAAGCCAGTTAGACCAGATTACATGTGTCCAGTGGACACGTGTGCAAAATGGACAGCTATGTATGGGGCGATATTTTTTGGGGGCAGATACCCTTTTCTTTTTTTTTTTAAGTTGAGAGTGAGATGTTGGGGAAGGATTGTAGGTACGTCTGGGGAGGTAGGTTGGGTAGGGAGACAGACAAGACCCCAGACAGGGGCAGTATATGACACATGAGAGGGGGAAACACATTTCACGGGGAGAGTGGTTGGTAATTCAAAGCCCATGCGCCCCAATATGGTTGCAATGGAAGTGAGATCCCCACCCATGGGTAGTCACCACTGCACCTTCATGTCCTCTAAGGTGGCTGTGCTGGGGACTGGACAGAAGGGGCAGCCTGCCCCTCAAGGTGGGCCAGGCAGCCCTCAGTCTGGCTCAGCTGCTCTCCGAACTCAGTTCAAAGGGTGCTGCGCAACAACGCCCAGACCAGACTGCGGGTGACAGGTTCCTGTCCACGCCTGCTCCTGGGGGGGAGGGGGGGGCAGGCCTTGTCCTCTGTGGCAGTTCCACTCGAAGGTGGTGCAGGACCAGCAGACGAGGGAGATCCGGGTTGGTTCTCATATGCGCTGGGGCCCAATGCCATGGACAGATGAGGTGGGACAGGCAGATCCGCTGGGATCGGCCTTCCCAAATGTGATATGGTGTTGAGGGTTTACAAAATATGTTGATTAGACATGAACAACACATTTCAAGATTAGTTATAACAGCATGCATGGGTGTTCCAATTAATGCCATAAAACAGATTTGAAACAGTTGCATAGGAAACATAACACATGTATAAATAGAACAACAGTATGCATCATAACAGCATGCCAGTAACATTGACGTCAACAGGCCACCAACAATGGTATTTGAGCAAGGTGTGTTAACATGCAAGCAATCAAACATATTAACTATAATATAGCACGAGTCCCAACATTAGGTTTGGAGCACAACATACTCATAGTATATGAGTAATTATTATTGATGCAAATGAGGGGTGGGGGGAGAGACAGAAAGTCCATTAACAACTGTTTATGCTTCTATTTTCCACAACATTACTGCTCAATACTCTATGCGTCTGCCCTCACTTTACATCTACCTATGCCCACAGCTTCTGTACTACAAACATACCTATTAAACTGTCAGCCTGGAATTGTATGAGGCAAACTGTGACAAATCTGGGTACATGACTAGAGGGGACTCGTACATGTCAGGGTTACATATCTAGCACAGGAGGGGTACCTTGAACTGCTGTTATGTGAGTGTGCTACTGGCATACATCAACTGGTTTCCTGTCTGTGTCCATGGTTATTTGCAGCAGTGACCACTAGCCATGACAGCGTGACACTTGAGAGACATGTATCAGGAGCATACCTCTCAACCTCTTAGAGCATTACATCTGGACAAAGCCATACATAAGAGTGTGACAAAGGCCCATAAATATGGGGAATTTTTAGATATTGCTCTTACAAACTTAGAAAGTTGATAAAATAACAGGTTTTGCATTTGCATGGCTTTTCTGATGGATATGACATCTGATACTTGTATGTCTATCATTATTTTCCAACATCAGTCTATAATGGTTTGACACTGTTTTGCCATGACACCACTACTTTATGTAGAACGGACCAAAAAGCTGAGACAAATATCTGGACATTCAGTGAATATCTGTACAGTTGAGAGGTATGAGTCGGGAAGAGTGCATATTGTCTGTACCTACCCTGCTGTCATGTGCAGGCATGTGATGAGACAATTGAACAGTTGTACACAGTTTATTAGTATACCCTTCATACAGCTACTGGCAGCATTTACTTACCTGTAAAACCTGTGGAGAAAATATCTGTTAAAACTACCGACTGTTTTTACATTTATTTCTGATTCCTTGTGTGTAGATATGCACACATCTTAGTACCACTCCCTGGATTTGAACTGTGTCTGGGTGTGCAAAATTAATAACTAAACTATTTGTCATCACACTGAGCTACTGGGGAACTGCTGTTTCTTGTTTCACTGGTTTTTGCCTAATAGTCTCTTGGTTAGACAGTCTGAACTTGTAATCCTGTGATGCATGCATGACAGTTATTGCACTGTGCATTACTCTTTTTGATTACTACAATCTGGATAGCAAAGGTTAACACAAGGCAATGCTGCATGGAACACACTTTGATACTTTACATATTAGTATTCAGGGTTCAGAGCTCAGTGCAGTATATATTTCACATTTATATCTCGTTTTACAGCTACACCATCTACAGTTTCTCCTAACAGCTTGTTCACAGATGAACCTCAGTTAATGTATGCTGTCACAGCCATATTTGCTGTGAAGAACATGTATATATTCTATATATGTCTACAACGTACCAGAATAAACACAACAGTTTTTAAGGGTCTTTATTGTACTTCAATATGCATCACTTAAACTTTTTTATTTATTCAGTTCACACAGTAACAGTATACCTACTAGCAGTAAGCAATGTACTCCTTCTTAGCTATTTTAACAATATACTGCAAAATAGATTTGTACTCACCAGCCTGTCGGTGCAGCCTCAGCAGTCTGTCACCATGGGCTTTGATGATCACAGCCCTCTCTGCTGGAGCTGTAGGGGAGAAAAAAAACACATTATGCATATCTGTATATCACATTCTCAGGCTAGTATTTGCTACAAACTACTTGATAAATATACTTACACAGTACTGGAGCAGTCTGGGCCCATCCATTTTGGATCCACTGGTCCAAGAGTGCCCCCTTCCTATGCTTTAGGTCAGCATAGTGGTGCTGTACCTGCTCACTAGTCCGGGGATGCCAGTAGCACTGGTGAGGTCAAGTGCAAGATGGTCCCAGGCCTCCACTTTGTATTAGGAGCCCTGGTACTGGCCCTGCAGCAGTTTCTCCTCATGTTTTATTACTAGGAGTCCAGCCATGACCCTGGACTCCTAAATACTCCAGCGTTGTTACCAAAAGTGCACTCCCTCTCTTACGTCAGCCATTGTATCTGCAGAGATGGACTATAACAGATTTTGTCTGTATTCCTGCTTGCACCTTTTAAATAGTGCAATATTCCTGCCTTTTGCTATCATTGGACCATTTTGAAAAGGTGAAGCTCTGCTAAGCAGTGCACAAACCCGCTGAGCTGGTTTTAACATTGCTTAAAGGACAATTTGTTGAGCACTGTTTAAAAGTGCACAAATCCACTTAGCTGAGCTACCTGCTGCTTAGCATTCACGTCTTAGCAATGGCTATACCTGTTAAGCATAGCTGAGCATTGCTAACCATGGTTCACTTTTCATTTATTAAATATATCAGAATACTGACTTCAGTTATGAAGTGTATATGATTTACTTTACATGACATCCCTCTATATGCTTTTCTTACACTGGCAAGGGGTGTGGCTATACTGTATGAGTCACTTGTGTATACATGGGTAGTTTCACATGTTATATGCACACACACTTCCATTTTACACCAGCTACAGTTCGCTGGTTGACAAAAACTAGTTACTACATCATTTAAGTTTTAAAAAAATTATTTTAACACTGCTTTCCCATATAAAATTAA